>NC_067169.1:84220114-84302614 GCF_903995435.1 Acomys russatus | reverse complement strand
TAAAACCAGGACCCAGTCTACCAAGCACTTAACCCAGTACTTTCTCTCCCTGTGCATTGTTCAAGTTCACTGCGCTAGCATATTATCTTGACCTTTGTCCTCTTTGACCACTGTTGCTTATGCTTGATAATGCTTCTGACTGCTGATATGGGTCCCAGGTGTGGGTCTCTTTTACAGAGGAGAAAAGGAATGGGCTGTTTCTAGCCACAGCTGCATGTGTAATGATTGTAAGCAAACAGCACCTGGGGTCAGGCCACACTGGTTCAACACACAGGCTCATATGTTCACACAGCTCCCTGTACCCCCTGTCTATGACAGGCAGCCAGAAATCCTGGCATCAAGACCAGGCTCTCCTATGGAGAAGTGAAGGCGAAGAAGAAGGAGAAGGAGAAGGAGGAGGAGGAGAAGAAGAAGAAGAACAAGAACAAGAACAAGAACAACAAGAAGAGGAAGAGGAAGAGTGTGTGTGGGCTGGGGCAGAACAGCAAAAAAGTCATGAAACCAAACAGGTACACAGGGAGACTGCAGCAAAAGGGTCTTCATTTTGAAAAATGCTATGGATAGCAATGTCCAAACCTCACAAGATTTCTCGGGCTAGAGAAGTAGCTTAGGGGTAAAGTGCTAGTGTGTGCAAGGCACACGGTTTAATCCTGCATGTCACAGACAAGGTTTCTGTGGGCAAAAGCCAAAGTCTAGGTCCATTTTATGTCATGACAGTGAGAGGTGTAAGGAGGCCATACAAGGTATTACAATAAAGACACTAAGTTGGAATCCATTTAGCTGTGTAACTTTGCCACAGCTAGACATGTGTACCCACTGGGCATCTGCTGAGAGTCCTAGGTTCCTGTGTCCCAGAACAAGAGATTGGACACGGATAGGTAGATGACAATGAAAGATTGGATGGAGAGAATGCGCTTCCAAGAGAAAAGGGGAGCGGAGCTGGGAGAAAGCTCAGTGGTATCCCTGCTGTACTGACGGGGGCAGTTATAAGGAGCCCATTTATATCTTGAGCCTTTTTATTTTTTATTTTTTTTGCAAGTGCAGTTAACCTGTTGACCTTGGGGAAGGGGTTTCCAATCCTTCTCACAGCCAATAGAGTTCATCATATGCTAATGTTGACCTCGCTTTCTGACTTACTCGGCTGCCCCAACTTTGGGCAGTTATTTCACCTGCCTGAGTCATTTGCTCATCTACCAAATGAGGAAGGATTGATGACAGCTCTGAGCTAATCTCTGAGGTTTTCTCTTAGCTCTTTTTCCAATCACTCAGCTGTTTCAACAATTGAAGAAAGTGTTGCTGGAATATCCTATGTCTACAAGGCAAGAAAAAGGGAAATGAACTAGAAGCACATGAAACAATTAGATAAACCCAAAGTGACCTTGTGGAAGGGTGCAAATGAAGTAATACATGGGCTGTAGGCAGCCCCAAGCCAGCAGCATATTTAGTGAGTGCTCAAAAATGTTGCAGGTTGTTTTGGGGGCATGGTGATGCACCCTTGTTATCCTGGAACTCAGAAGCGGAGGAAGAAGGCTCCTGAGTGCACGGACAATCTGGACTACAATAAAAAGACAAACGCCTTGTCTAAGACACAAAGTCACAAATGTTATTATTACTGTCAACTTTTCCAGGAGTGTACAAGCTAATGAAACATTACAGTGAGCTCCTCCTCTGAAATCTCACACTTCTTTGTCCATCAGAGCCGTTCCTGGTTTACAATAGTTCAAAGATCTACAGGAGGCTCACCAGACAAGAAGCCTCCGTACGATAATCATACCAGTTGCACTGCTGCATACACCCACAATCCCAGGAGTGGGAGCCAGCTATGCTTAAAGTACATGACAAGAAAATGAGAAAAACCTGTTGACAAGGGAAGCCCTGGAGAATGTTGAAGCACTAGATAGCCAGTCAGACAACCGTCAGACAGGGGGGCCATGGAGGATGAACTCTCCCAACTCATGCTGAGCTTTGGACTCCACCCTCATTTCTCTGATAACACACCAATTTTTAAATGAATTATTTATATTATGTACACAGTGTTCTGCCTGCATGAATACCTGCACACCAGAAGAGGCCATCGGATCACATTATAGATGGTTGTGAGCCATCATGTGATTGCTGGGAATTGAACTCAGGACCTTTGGAGGAGCAGCCAGTGCTCTCAGCCTCTGAGCCATCTCTCCAGCACTAACATACTAATCTTAAGAAAGGGAAACATCACAGTTTCTCTTCCTTAAAATTTATAAAGCGATGCAGAAGGAAGGAAGGCAGAGACAGCAGAGCTTTGTTAGCCCATTAAAGGAAAGCCACCTCCTCCTGACAGATCTCCTTAAAGGACAAAGGACATGATGTGAGAATGGGATCTGAGCTCTATCTCTGGGTCAGGATGGAAACAATGTGTTTAACTAGCCAAAGATTATAAAACCGTAAAACATGCTATTGCTCCTTCCCTGTCTTAATCATTAATCCACTTGTGCCTGCCAGTGACCACCTTCAGGGAAAGTGAAAACATGCTAAGAAGATGGGAGGACTAATTATCCTTTTATAATGAGACAATGAACTTATATCTCCCAGAAGCCTCTTCTTTGATGCATTTGCTTGTAAGTTTGCCTGCTTTTCTGATTTCTAACTCAAAAAGCATACCTCTCCACCCTTTATTACTTCTTTGGATAGCAGTTAAAATCCTAAATATACAATAAAAACTTAAACATAAAGTCTACATATACTTGCCCTAACACTCAGTATTTTCATTCTTTCTCTGATGTCCTCCTCCCTGCCCACGTAGCTACTTGCAAACTTATATCTAGCTCAAAATCCTCAATAAAATGTTCCTTATGCTTCCTTCTGAATCAGTTTTTAAGTTCTATTATCGCTGGAACTAAAGAACCCTCCAAAGGGGGTCAGTCACAGCAGGATTCAGGACTTAATCCTAGGTTACAGTGACGTGACTATTCTAAAAAGGAGGATTTAAAAAAAATAATAACAGGTGTGGGCCACAATGTACTTTGCAAATTGTTTTTCAAGACAGACCCAAAGCGGGGAGTAAGAAATTTGGGAAGTCATCCAAGCCTGGTTTCCACATGGGGCCATCTGAGCAAACACCACTAGCTGTGAAACATGACCAAACAGGAACGGGCTGGTCAGCAGACCCAGGCACATGCGCAACCTTCACATTCTTGGCAAATCCAACTCAGCCTTGGACAGTAGGTCATCTCTAACTCTTTGGCCTAAGACAAAACTTGCCCCTCAGAGGCCTTTCCAGGAAGGACAGCCACATGGATGGAGGTCAATCTCTTTCTTCACTTACTGGCCAAAAGAAAAAAAAATCCCACAAGCAAGGACACATAGCCTTGGCTGGTGCTAGCTCAAGTGGCTGTTCTTAGGAGAGCTGGATGGGGAAGGTACACAGAATGGAGACTCACGGGTAAAAGGGCTCACTTTCCTCTGGGTGCCCATATTGCTTACTGCTGGAAAAGAAAAATGCCCCCGGGGGTGGGGGTGGGGAGAGGCAGGGGGGGAGGGGGCAGGGGGTCCAGTGTGAAAATGTTCAAGATAATGAGGCACTTGTACACGATGACCCTTACAGCAACATTCCTGCAGGGCACAGAGAATAAAGTGCAGTAAGTGAACAGAATAAAAGTGCAGTCTCACACACACACACACACACACACACACACACACACACACACACACACACGTTCCTGAAGCCTCAATAAAGGAAACCCTTAACAAAATGCAAACAGAAGAGGAGCAAGTACTAATATGAATGGGACCCTTTATTGCAATCCTTTCTAGTGAGTTTTGAAGAGCTAATTTTATTTATTTATTTATTTATTTATTTTGAGATGAGGTTTCTCTGTGTAGCCCTGGCTTGTCCTGGAACTTGCTCTGTAGACCAGGCTGACTTTGGACTCAGAGGTCCGCCTGCTCTGCCTCCTGAGTGCTGGGACTAAAGGTGTGGGCCACCACCGCTTAGCTTGAAAAGCTAAATTCTAATGGCTGTCCTTCCCTTGGATTGCTGTTGACTGTAGAGCATGCTCCAAACAGCTCTCCCAGGGAATGGGGACTATCACAGACAACACCATAGCCTCCTGAGTCCTCATCTAAAAAAGAGCCTATTTACCCACCAATGCTTGTGAATATACTGGAGGACCTCCCAAGAAGGGTGTTAGGTCCCTCTCTATCCCATGGCTGTAAAGTCACATGACAAAGGTATATAAGGCCTGGAAACTGCATTTAAATTGGGTCTTCCTGTAGTGACTGGTGGCTTAAATTCCAGAGCACAGGAGACAGAGGCAGGAGAATCTCTGTCAGTTCGAGGCCAGCCTGGTCTACAAAGTAAGTCCAGGACAGCCAAGGATATACAAAGAAACCCTGTCTCAAAACACCAAAAACCAAACCAAACCAAACAAACAAACAAACAAACAAAAACCCAGAAGTTTTTTAAAAGAGAGGTTTCCCAAATACTAGAACTGTAAGAAGGCATTGTGATTTGTTTGCTTGTTGTTGCTGTTGTTGTTGTCGGTGGTGGTGGTGGTAGTAGTGGTCTATCTGCTGATAATATAAGCAAAGGCATCACGGGTCTGACCCCCTAAGTAGCACACTTTCCACTACACTATGCCTCCCCCATTAGCTAAAATACTGGTCTGCTTTAAAGCTGCTTTTCTGGGCCTGAGTATGCATGTAGCTCAGTGGTAGAACACTTTGTCCAGTATACACAAGGCCTTGAGTTCCATCCCCAGGCTCAGCAACAACATAAGAAATAAAGAATCAACCTCCCTTTCTCTAAACTTTGTGAGTGGTTCATTCTCCATGAACAACTAATTACCTAACCCTCCATCAAAAGGCATTAGAGAAGCTGGGCGTGGTGGTGCAGACCTTTAATCCCAGCACTTGGGAGGCAGAGGCAGGTGGATCGCTGTGAGTTCGAGGTCAGCCTGGTCTACATAATAAGTCCAGGACAGCCAAGGCTACACAGAGAAACCCTGTCTTGAAAAACCAAAAAAAAAAAAAAAAAAAAAAAAAAAAAAAAAGGAAAAATAAAGAAAAGACATTACGGAAAAAAGGAAAAAGGAAATCCATTCACCTATCTTTATCCACCACACCCACCGAAAGCCACTCCTTTCATACTGTTGCTCATCTACTTCCTGGTTTCCTAGACTACCAATCTCAAGATAGCTTGCACCACGGAGTCAGCCCACTGATAAAAAGAAAGAATAAGTAAGCCAAGAGGCCCATGGAAAACCACTGGGGCCACTTCTTGCTCCCCACTGTTCCAAAGGACTGGTTAACCTAAGGTAACCTTTCCAATACCCACAATCATTACCACCACCAGTACTTCTGCCCACTGCATGCCTCATACAAACATTCCAGGGAAATGTTTGTTAGCTAAAATTCTAAATTCAGTATCAAAGTCTTACCATCAGGCACCCAGGCTTGAAACGGCAGCAGTCATAATGCTAATCATGACACATCTCTCGTTTCATGGTAGTTGGAGTGATAGTGGGCAAGTAGTGACTGCTGCCACCTTCATCATCACTATCACAGCTAAAGCCTACTGACGACGTGCACTATGTATGCACCATTTACAACAGTAAGTGGCTTACTGGTATTTTTCACAACCTTATTATATTTATATGTGGTCATTTCATTTCACAAATATGGAAGCACGCGCTAAGCTACTCAGGGTTACATAGCTAAAAGGACTTGAATGTGAGACTATAGCAACCCACCCTTTTTTCCCATCATATTCCACAGCTGCCTTGAAATACACACTGCTACAATAACTGCCAGTAAAAAACTAACCTTCGGTTGCGTGCTCACACTGAACCAGGACTTCTGTCGAACGCTTAATTGAAATGACTTCATTTAATTTTCACAACATTCCTGTTTGGTAGGTGCTGGTAGTACTCCTATTTTATAGGTGAGTGAAGCTGACAGAATAGTTAAACAGCATGCTAAGGTCACAAGGTAAAGGAACTCAAAGCCAAACCCAGGGAATAGAACTCAAAAGCTATCTCCACTAGGCTCAACTTATATTAGGATGAGGAGATATTTCTACTGCCCTACTTAGTCAGGAACCCCGCTGTGTCCGAAGCAAGTTAAAGGCTAGAAAACCTCTCTAGTCCTTCTGTGTACATATCAGCCATTCGGGTCCGGTTATTCTAGGAAAAAAGGATCCATCTCCTTCTAGAGGTGTCTCCTAGCTCCCATTTCCTTCGACCCGATTTCTGAGATAACACCTCACCATGGTCCTCTGCTAATGCTATGCCCAGAACACCTAATAAATGTTTACTTCGGGCTCCCAGAGCCACAGTTAAGGACCTTAATGTGCAATCTGGCTTTGTGCCTTATTTAATCAGCACCTGAATGAAATGTCTCTTTGCTAGCAACAGCCAGAGCCCAGTCAGCTAGAGTCTTTTCTGCAAACACAGCTGGTGACCTGGCAGAGGCCATTCTGCTCACACGCCAAATATACCCCCAAGGTGACAGCACTGCTGATGTGTGATGGAGATGGGGAGGTGGAAAGCACTGGAATAGAATGACGACAGGCTCATGCTTCCTGTCCCCTTCCAGAGGATCTGCTTCTCTATCTCTGGCACACCTGAGCACCTGCCACAGGCCAGAGTTTGCACTGCCAAACCCGCCAGGCTTCTAGCACTTCCAGATTCCCTACTGTGCACAACCTCTGGAACCAACCAATACACAACACCACTCCACCACGGTGAAAAGGTATTGATAGCTGCAGTTCTAGCTGGAAAATGGGGCAGGAAAAAAAAGCACAAACCCTGGGCACAATATAGGCCAGGATAAGGTAACTAGGAACTTCCATCATTGTTTTTCTTTGAAAACAAGGTTGATTGATTTGGGGGTTTTCATTGGGGGGGTGTTCAGTTGGTTGTTTTTTGGGTGGGTTTTATTTTTGTTGTTTTGGGTTTTTTGTTTTTGTTTGTTTGATTTTTGAGACAGGGTCGCTTAAGTAGCTCTAATTGTATTCACTATGCAGATCACACTAGCCTCGAACTCAGTGATCGGCCTGCCATGGCCTCCTGAGTGCTGGAATTAAATGTGCCACCATGCCTGGCTAATTTATTGATTTTTGTTTCTATTTTTCCCCCTTCCCTTTTCTTTCTTTCTTTTTTTTTTTAATTGTTGTTTTTTGTTGTTGTTGTTGTTGTTGTTATTGTTGGTGGTGGTGGTGGTGGTGGTTTGGTTTTTTTGTTTGTTTTTTTTTTAAAGACAGGGTTTTTGTGTATAGCCATGGCTAGCCTGGAACTCACTCTGTTGACCAGGCTAGCCTTGAACTTAGAGATCCACCACCCTCTGCCCCCTGAGGGCTGGGATTAAAGTCCTGTGCCACCAGCCCCTAGTGAGGTTTATTGATTTTTAAACTCAAACAGTCGTTTTAAAAAGGGTTTTTTTTTCCTTTTAAACAAATTCACACAAAGAAATAATAGAAAATGACAGCAGTGACTAGCAAGAAGAAGAATATTCATTTTTCTGCAAGTGTACCAGTTCTGTTTACATTAACATTAGAAAACATGAAAAATCCAGAGCCCAGAGCCTCACATCTTCAAGCAGAATGTCTTAAATAAACACATGGAGTCAAAGGGTTTTCTGGTTCCACTCCTCTTAAGGAGCTATGCATAAAAGGCTGTCTTCCTGACTGATACTCAAAGTACTTTTAATGTGTTCTCAGTCCTTTGTCCAAAGACAAAGAAACTAAACACAAAAGGAGAATCTCTAAAATAAATAATGCAACAACTTTCTTTATTTTTAATAAATTAATTTTTCTTTTCTGTTTTTGAGACACTGTCTCACTACACAGCCCTGACTATCCTGGAACTCAGTCTGGAGACCAGGCCAGGCTCCAGATCACATTGATCTGCCTGCCTCTGCCTCCCCAGTGCTGGGACCAAAAATGAGTGCAGCATACCCAGCTTGGCTCTTTCACTTTTTAAAATGACATAACCATGGGCTAGAAAGACAGTTCAGTAGGTAAAGGCATTTGGTGACAAACCCAATGACCTAAGTTCCATCTACAGGATCCATATGACAGGAGAGAACCAACTTTCAAAGCTGCCCTCTGCCCTCTGATCTCCACACATGCACAGGCATACACACACACACACACACACAAACACACACACACACACACACACACACACACACACACGCACTAAAATATCCAAAAAATTCAAAGTCACAAAAATGTTGACAGATAATATGTTGAAACTGGAAAAATAAAAGAAAAAGACAATTTTTAAAAGCTCATTCTTAAAAAACAAACAAACAAACAAACAAACCAAAAAAAAAAAAAAAAAAAAACTCATTCTTTCCCAGATAACCAATGAAGTCAGTCCACATGCCTTTCCCACTTGAGTGTGCACATTTTAAATGGAGGAACATTCTTCCCGGATCCTCCAGGCATGGCACATTCTCTAATGAAATAGAGATTTTTAAAAATTATATTTATTTACTTAGTATGATCAGAAGACCAGTTGCAGGGGTTGGTTCTCTTCTTCCATTATAGGAGTCCCGGGGATCAAATCCACATCAACAGGCTTAGCAGCAAGTGCCTTTACCTGTTGAGCCATCTCGCCAGTCCTGAAACTGGCATTTTACACCGTAGAAGGCATTGTGCTAGAGCTTGAAACAATCTGGAAGAAGGCCAACTTGAATGGAGTTGTCAGGCAGAAAGAGAGAAATGGGAAAGAAAGACTGCATCAAAAAGAAATTAGGAAGGCAACAACAAGTCTTGGAAAAAAAGAAGGGAAGGAAGGAGAGAGGGAGGGAGAAAGAGAGGGAGGAGAAAAGACGATGTGTTGAATTCTGCTATGAAACTAGCACTCAAGAAGGCAACCATCTCAGGAACAACTACATAATCACCTCCAGCTTGCACGTGAGGCTATCTCCACTAATCCCTGCTAACTGACCTCAACGTTCTGGGCATCTGTCCTTGACGGCATGGGCCTTCTTTGAACAGGGCATAGAACATGATTCTCTGTGTTGCATATCCTTTACTGAAACTTTGTGATAATCTGTGACTTCTATCAATGGCCCAGAAATGACAAAGCACTCTTAAAGCTTCACTTGCCTTGATGAGAAAGAAACCGGAAATGTGACCCTGATAAGATGCAAATATCTGCAGGTTACAGTTAAGACGCTGTGCTATAAAGGAGGCAGGAACATCATGTCTAGGATCTTCTGCTTTTGATCTGGCAGAGTCAGGATCAGATTTAGGACCCTGAACATATTAGGTGCCCTCACCCTTCCCAAATTCATTTATTCACACATTCATTTATTATTCTTTCTTTCTTTTCTTTTTCTCTCTATTTTTAAAGACAGGATCTCTCTCTATGTAGCCCTGGCTGGCCTGGAATTCATCATGTAGACCAGGCTAGCCTAAAACTTACAGAGATCTGCCTGCCTCTGCCTCCTCAGTGTTAGAATTAAAGAGTCTATGTTCCCATGACTGGCCCATACATTGTGTAATATGGCTAGAATGCATTTATTTCCCTCTTTATTGGGCCTCATTGTATGTACTTACACAGAGAACAAAGCAAACAAGGCCCTGCTCGCATGAAGCTTACATGCCTATGTGAACCAGCTCAAATTAAATGTTACCTCAACGAAAAAAAAAAAGTTTCTTAAATGCATTCTAGAAAACATATTCACCTCCTGTTTCATTCCTGTATGACTCTACACATAGTGTAAATTAGTTGATCTATTGTTTTGTCTTTCTCATCTAAACAATGAGTAATATAAGATCGTTGCTCCTGGGGGCTGGAGAGATGGCTCAGAGGTTAAGGGCAATGACTGCTCTTCCAGAGGTCCCAAGTTCAATTCTCAGCAACTACCTGGTGGCTCATAACCATCTATAATGTGATCTGATGCCCTCTTCTGGCATGCCGGTGTGCATGCAGGCAGAGCAGTATATACATAATAAATAAATATATAAATAAATCTTTTTTAAAAGCCGATTGCGATTATTTATTGTTGAATCTCCAGTGCCTGGCTCTAATGTTTGGCATACATCAGGCATTCATAAATGTTTATTAAATGAATACAGAAATGAACAAATTCAGAACTGGAGATATGGCTCAGGAGTCACTCTTGCAAAGGATCCAGGTTCAGTTCCCAGCACCTACATAGTAGCTCCCAACCATCTGTAACTTCAGTCCCCAGAGATCCCATGCCCTCTTCTGGCTTCCAGCAAGCACCAGACACACACACACACACACACACACACACACACACACACACACGGTGCTTAGTCATACATACAACATATACATATACATGTAGGCAAATTTCCACACACATAAAACAAAAATATCACTCAAAGTAATAAGGAGGAATAAGTTCTTACAACCATTTCAAACAAGAGGCTCACACATACAGATAGTTAACCAGTAGTCAAAATGACGTCTTTGTGGAGCTGGAGAGATGGCTTAGTGGATAAAAGAGCACTGATTGCTCTCCCAGAGGACCAGGGTTCAATTCCCAGCACCCTTATGGCAGCGCACAGCTGTCTGTAACTTCAAGATCTGACAGCTTCATACAGATATACATGTAGGCAAAACGCCAATGCACATAAAAAATATTTTCTTAACATGGCCTCCTGGCAGTTGGAAGAACTTACTAGCTAGAGGAGACGAATGTAGAACTAGAAGGTGACAAAGGCCTACTTGAAATAGTCTAATGACATAACAACTCCCTTAAGACTCACCTCATGGCCAAGCGTGGTGGAGCATGTCTTTAATCCTAGCACACGGGAGGCAGAGGCAGAGGCAGGTGGATCGCTGTGAGTTTGAGGCCAGCCTGGTCTACAAAGCAAGTCTAGGACAGCCAAGGCTACACAGGGAAACCTTGTCTCAAAAAACCAAAAAGAAAAAAAAAGAAAAAAAGACTCACCTCACAGCTGGGTGCAGTGGTGCAACACAAGCCTTTAATCCCAGCACTCAGGGAGGCAGAGGCAGGTGGATCTCTTGTGAGTTCAAGCCTGGTCCAGAAAGTGAGCCCAGGACAGCCAAGGCTACACAGAGAAACTCTTTCTTGAAAAACAAAACAAAACAAAAATCACCTAACAAAAGCTTGATGACCTTATCCTGTCACTTAAGCCACACTACCTACATAAACTATATAACTGCATAAACTACCTACATAGCCTATACTACCAACCTATATACACTGCTGTCAGAAGCCCAAAGGCCATCTAGCTTTATACCAATCAGAAGCAGTTGAGAGATCTTCCCACTTACTATTTCAGCCACATGTCTCCCAAAGTGGGAGCCACGCCTGACCAATATAAGACACCATGAGGGTTTTTTGTTTAGTTTGGACAGTCTACCTCTAGAGTGCTGGGATTACAGGTATGACCACTACACCTGATTCCATAGTAGTGTGCATGCTGGAAAAGAGTTCTACCAAGTGGAGCAATATCTCCAGCCCACCAAGGAGTGTCTTGAAAATTCAGAATGCCAAGATGGGTATAGTAGTACATGCCTTTAATCTCAACAATTGGGAGGCAGGCAGCACAAGCAGATATTTGTGAGTTCTAGGCCAGCCTGGTCTATGTAGTGAGATTCTAGACAGCCAGAGCTACATAGTGAGACCTTATCTCAACCTGCACCAAGACATCCGCATGCACGCACGCACACGCACAGACACACACACACACACACACACACACACACACAACTATTCACAATGTCAGCCCCAGTCCATGTTGTATGATGTTTAATTCTAGCATTAAGGAGGCAGAGGCAGGCAGATCTCTGTGAGTTGTAGGGCAGCCACAGTTACATAGAAAGATCCTGGCTCAAAAAAAAAAAAAATCAAAAGATCATAATGCCATCCATACCCTGGACCTGCTGTATCTAGCGAGTCAGGCATCTACATTATGCCCAGAGGGTCACTACTCTCCATAGCCATAGCTCTTGTCATGTCTGTTCCAACTGGCCTTTGAGGGACCTTTGAGACTAACATACTCTCAGTGCAACAAAACATATGCAGAGGAAAAAAAAATGGGGTTTGGTATGACACGTGTCCAGCACACACAAAGCATAGGAGCCACTATTTCCTGGTACTTCAAAATAAATGGCAATAATAAAGCTATGAAAGACAAGGACAAGCTGAAATTTTTGGCTCTTGTTGAGATCATTTCAAGTTGACACAAATGACAATGAGCTACCAGTGAAAAGTCCAGAAGAGGGGGGAAAAAAAAGGAAAGTGAGTCACTGGCCTAATATGCTTTTTATTTATATATTAAAACAAGAATTTAAAGGTGTCATACCCAGCTGTCTGCCAGGGGGTAAAGATGGCAATCCAGCAGTATCATTTCCTGAGCAGGATGAAAGTCATACTTCAGCTCCAGAGTGGGCCATGGTTTTAATAACCATGAGGTTATTGAGGTGGAGATTCTACAAGACTTGAGTGCTCTAGAACTGAGCCTGATTCTATCCTCTGGCAGTTTCAAAACAGATCAGAGGATTCACTTCCTGGGCTCAACAGACCTGTGAACCATGTCGGAGACCTCAAGGGAACACAGGCCGGGGGTGGGGGTGGGTCAGAGAGACACGGGACAAACCATCAAGTCTGTCAGTCACTTAGTCTGTTGCCATTTGCCATTATCCAGGCCCACTACAATTAGAGAACTAGCATGTTGTTGTTGTTTTGCTTGTTTGGTTTTGGGTTTTTTGAGACAGGGTTTCTCTGTGTAGCCCTGGCTGTCCTGGATTCCCTTTGTAGGCCAGGCTGGCCTCCAACTCACAGCGATCCGCCTGCCTAGCGCTGAGATTAAAGGTGTGCCCGGCCAGTTACCATGTTTGTACACCATTATACTCAGGTCTGCATGGAGTTAAGCTAATACTTGCCTTTTCTTATAAAAAACAAAAACGGTCCCTGCTAACATTGGAAACTGAAGAAGCATGCAAAACCAAGAGCCCTCAGCAACCAATCAACCCAAACCAAAATGCATATGAAGGACACACAGCACACACTCCACTCCACCGCTAAGCTGTATATTCCAACCCCTTGCCCAATATTCTGACAAGTGCAGAGAGAGTTGGGAAAGGAGGACAAAAGATTTTAATAGAATGACAAGAATAACCGGAGTCAGGTCAGGATCGTCTAGAAAAGGCTTCAATGGGAACTTAACAGAGAGAAAGAACCCAAAACAAACCCTGTGGAAACCGAGAAGGTGATTGGTGTATGTGTGGGAATGGGAACAAAATCCAGCGAGCCTGCAGTCAGGCACTAAGCAGGAGCCAGACACTTGCTGTTATTTAAAAGCAAGCACAATGATGCTGGGTTGTGTTCACAGGTGCGTGGCATGAAAAGGCTGAGAGGAAAAAGCATCCCTCTGTGCTTGGTATGGGCTGGACTGCTGCTAAGACTTACGGTGCCCAGTTCTGCATGCTGTGCATCATAAGGGCATGGAGACATGGGCAAGGATCCAGAGAAAAACAACAAGAATTATTCGAAAAATGGCTCCCAGGAGCCATCAGGAAAACTGAAAAGGAGTTGAATTAAAGGAGACCCACATTGGTCATCTGCCATTTTGATCAACATTGGCCAGCTTCTCTGGTTAAGTGACCACAGAGTTGCTTAGCAGATTAAAAAGGTTCGCTTTCCCTGTATTCATTTTCATGGTGAAGATCTGGAAAGGAAAAAGTTAAATAATTGGCTCAGGTTCCCACAGAAAGCCGTAGGTAGCAATAATCTTCAACCTCAGTGTTAGATGCCCATGCTTAACCCACCAATCCACAGTACCTCCAGTTATAATAAATGGGGTCTCCTAAAGACTACTGACAATGAAAGATGGGGAAATTCTCTGCAATTTTCTCTGGAGGGAAGAATAAAATAAACTAAAGCAATGTCATGCTTCAATGCTGAGACCCATATAAACATTAATTCCCTGGTGTGTCTTGCTGGTCTGATGGCCCAGGACATGGCGCATCTGATAAGCAGCCAGCTGATTGCTGGATCCCTCATTGTACCCATTACCCATGAACATAGATCCCATGTACAAACAGTAATCAGTGCTCCCGACCACAGATGGGGAATATGGAGGTGTGTCTCATCTAAAGTCAAGGGGAGGGGGACAGAAATCCTCATTCTAAACTCTTTTTCAGAATTTCTCTTAAATAAATCCATCCTTTGGTAAAAGAAATGCACCAGTCAATGTTCAATAAGTCACAGAGGGTACCACCAAAAGCTTGGTTCTGTTCTGTTTCGTTTCTGTTTTTGAATGGGTCTCATACACCCCAAAATGGCCTCAGTTTTGCTATGTAGCTAAAGATAACCTTGAACTTTGAACTCCTCCTGTCTCTACCTCTCCACTACTGTGACTACAGGCATGTGCCACCATGCCTGGCTTACCGGGCCTAAGGTTCCAGGCATGTAAGACAAGAACTCTTCCAATTGGCCTATAGCCTAGCCCAAGGGGTAGAATCTGTGACTATGTACCACTCTATACTTTTAGAAGGGGAGAGGCTGGGGGTTGCCCACTTTTATTCCTGTAACTTGGGTAGCAGGAGCCTGTGAATTTGAGACCTGCTTTGTCTACAAAATGAGTTCCATGCCAGCAAGAATGGCATGGTTAGTTCTTGTGTCAACGAAAGGGAGGGAGAGAGGGAGGGAGAGAGGGAGGGAAAGACAGAAAGAAAAACAGGGGAGAGAAGAAAATTAAATGTTAGCAAACCCAAGGCAGGAAAGCCCTATCTGGTAGAAATCAAACCTCTAATGTATTATATTTTTGAAAGACAGAATATGTAATAACAAACACAGTTCTAAAGAGAGGGCTGGGCTGCAGAGATGGCTCAGAGAATAAAAGTGTTTGCTGTGCAAGCTGGACAACCTCAGTTCAAGTCCAAGGACCTAAAGTAGATATTTAGGATAACTAACATCTGGAAGTTGTCCTCTGACCTCCATGCATGCACTGTGGTATTTGTGTATAGTCAGTCAGTCTCTCCCTCCCTCCCTCCCCCCTCTCCCCCCCCCCCGACACACGCGCAATAATAAAATAAATTTACAAAACAAGAAAGGGTTCCGTATTACTGACTGAAACTAAAAAGAAAAAAAGTACTAGCTGGGAGCTACAGGTCAGTTATCATTTGTTAAATGCTTGGTCTGCTTTGTGTGTTCAGGCACTGAAGATTCAGCTGTGTATGTTGTACCTGGCTAAGTTCAGGGCCTAATCAGATGTTAACACAGACATACACAGAACCCACAGGAATTTACCAATTAAACAATGCATGTTTCTTAAAACAAACACAACATAATTGAATGCAAGAAAAATAAAATAAGATGCATCAAGAGAAAAAAGAAAGAAACAAAAAAAGAAAACAAAGAACTAATAAGTTAAAGTTAGTCCTAGGTCCTCATTCCTTACAGACGCAATGAGCCAGACTGTTGTGTTTCAACTTGACACAGGGTCTCATTATGTAGTCCAGACTGGCCTTGAACTTCCTGTCCTACCTAAACCTCCAGGTGTTGAAATTGCAGGCATTTGCCATCACATCCAGCCTGTCTGGCATTTAATTTAACTCTTCTGCTGAGAAACTATAGCTTTTTGGTTTTTGTTTTGTTTTGTTTTGTTTTTTCAGACTTAAACAGCTACAAGAATCTCTTCCGACTAATCCCAGATTCCCACTGTGGCAGCTGAGATTTAAAGCCACCTGTGCCACTAAATTGCTGGAAGATTTTTGGTAAACAGCCCAATGGCTCAGTAAGTTCACCCCCCCCCCCATGAGCCCCCTCCCTCCCCCGCAATAATGCATACCTGCCAAAAAATCACCGGCAAAAGGGGATTGAGTGTCCATGCCTGAAGAAATCCTTACTGGTGTAGTTGGCAGACAGACCTGATACTTAGCACAAGGTTTAATAATGCTGTGCTAACCAGAGAACTTTCATCTTGAGCTGGAGCCCAGCTCTAGGCTGGTACTACTGCAATCCTATAAGCCACTATTAGTCAACCACCCTCAAACCTCGGAGAAATCACATAAGCCCGAAAAGAAACTCAACAGCAGGAATGCTAATCAGGGACAGAATTCAGACACAAGTTATGGCCCTACTTATGTTACTCCAGTTGGCAGCCACCCAAAGGCAGCAGGGCTGTGACGAGGGTCTGTGTAACAAGGCATTGCGAGGGAACATTTTGCAGACTGAAAAATGAGAACTGGAGAAAGGAACCAATTTCCCTCCAACTCCACTACTTCCTGGCCTAAAGTAACATGGCCCTTGCTACACACTTAAAACTGACTCTACTACAAGCTCTTTCCATAAAGCCAAACTAGAGTCAGGAGACAATATCAAACATTAAACACATCCACCGTAAAAATTCTTTTCCGTTTCAGTTAACATCTGCCTTGCCTTGTCAGGACTTCCAGTCGCTTCAGTCTGTTGCTACATTGTAGCCTAATTCTCCTTATTTACCTGCAAAAGCATTTCCTGATTCATAATATCCCTTTGCAATAGACACAATCACAGGAAACATTTTAACATCTTTTTCTCCAGGCCTAAACTGATCTATCACACACAACCTCGAATAAGATAATGCATATGAAAGTGCCTTCCAAGCAGTAAAGTGCTAGATAAATGTAAAGTGTTAGCGGTCCTCCAAACTATCATTAGTCATTTCTGCCTCCAAGTCAGAACACTGGCTACAACCATCTGTTGTTAATGCTTTTTCTTTTTAAACTGACTCTCATCAACTTTTAAAAAATTCCATACAATCCAGCTTCTAAGGAAGAGCTACACAGTAGGCATTGGAAAGTTGGATGCATCAAAGCATAGGATCTAACTTAGTAGGTTAGGAAGCAGTGATCAGGGGTAGAGGACAAAGGAGTACAATACAATCCCTAAGAACATTGCAAGATTGTACCAGCAGATCCCTTTCTCTCCTTCACCCTATAGCTTCAGGGCATAAGCTACGAGGGATGGGGAGTGGGTGAGCGTGGGAAGCCTGCACAGAAAATCAGCCTGTAGTCCCCCAAACATCTATCTGTCCTTCCAAGTACCATCATCCTCCACATGTGACCTGAGGGTCACCTGGACAATTTTACTTTACTAGGAGCCATATGGAACAAAAGCGAAAGGTGGACTGACTGCTCTCCTGACCTCCACAGAGACCAGTTTCCCTTTTTGGCACAAGGAGGTCAAAAGTCTTTCCAAGTAGCTCTCTGTTACGTCCCCTGCGGCTAAGCAGCAAAGACTCACCAGGACAGACTGTCAGGGCCTAGGGGTACAACTCTGTCTCATCTTACAGGTAGAGAAACTGAGGCCCAGAAAGGGTACTTCCCCCAAAGCCATACAACTAATTAATTCCAGGTCTCTGGAGTCTTCTAAAAGCCTCTAAATTTTTTTCCTTTAAAAACCAAGGTGCTTATTCTTTCTTTGAGTGCCACCAGGCCTCCCCACCAAGGGGAGGTGGTCAAATATGGAGTACCAGAGTTCCTGTCAAAGTCAGTCCCTGCTCTCCTATGACCAGATAGTGGGGGAGGAGGTCCCCCTCAGTCATAGACCTAGAGGAGGGGAATAGGGTGAAAGCGGGAGGGAGGGAGGAACGGGAGGATACAAGTGATGGGATAACATTTTAGTTGTAATCTGAATAAATTAATAAAATTAAAATAAAATTTTTTAAAAAAATAAAAAAACAAATACAAACAAACAAACAAAAACCAAGGTGCTAAACCAGGCAGGGTGGCACACGCCTTTAATCCCACCACTCAGGAGGCAGAGGCAGGTGGATCGAGGCCAGACTGGTCTACAAAATGAGTCCAGGACAGCCAAGGCTACAGAGAAACCCTGTCTCAAAAAGCCAAAAATAAATAAATAAACAAATACATAAAAAGAAAGAAAGAAAAACCATGATGCTGGCTCAGAGGTTAAGAGCACCAGCTGCTCTTCCAAAGGTCCTGAGTTCAATTCCCAGCAACCATATGGTGACTCAAACCATCTATAATGAGATCTGGTACCCTCTTCTGGCATGTAAGTGTACATGCAGACAGAACACTGTATACATAATAAATAAATAAGTCTTTAAAAAAACAAAACAAAACACCATGGTGCTGCCAGGTTTGACGTCATCACACCAGTAGCACAGTCCCAGAGGCCGAACCTAACCCTTTGTTGACCTTCTCAATCTGTGGTTGCCAGAAGCCTCAAGACCCCTTTGTAGAGGCACCCTCTGACCCTCACCACCTGTCATCCTCAAAAAAGCGCTGCTATCTGAAGAGGCACACACAACAGCATCTCAGATGTGTTGTTTCCTCTCATTAACAAAAGGCCATTCATTTAAAAAGAAAGAAGACTGGTCAAATTTGCACAGAAGGTCTAGCTAGGACAACCCTGGACTTTGCTGTAAATGGAGCCCCTTCCCAAGAAGCAGCATGTTCTCTCTCTCAAAAAAAAAAAAAAAAAAAGCCGCCTACCCCATCTCTTTTCCATGATTTTAGCAACCCAATCAATAACATCCCTTTTATTCCAGACTTATCTACACCTCCTTGCCATATGCAAGATGTCAAGGGGCCAAGGTCATTCCCCACATTTTATAGATCAGGAAACTGAGGTCAAGAATGTGTAAACAAATGGATTTCCAGGAAAGGATCCGAGCAACAAATACACAGCAAACTCCTACAGGACAGCCAGAGCAACCTCTGCCACCCCCTGTTTAGGACTGAAGAGTGGGTTTGCTTTCCATCCCATCTTTTGCCTTGGGGCATGTGACCTCTATCTTTGAACCCCGAAGGGGCTGTAAAGTGAGACTAATAGCCTCAACCTCCAGCCTTATGCAGGATTGTCCCAATTCTCCTGAGAATAACCTTCAACAAATATAAAAGCAATAAAGATGCTAATGGCAGGCTTCAAAACTCCCTCTCCCCAAGGAAAACACAGCAAGTTTTCCACAGCCTGGGATCTAAAAAGATCTGATTGCTTTCGCTTTCTCCCTCATTCTCCATGAATGGATAGCTTCAGTACACCCCTGAGCAGACTGAGTAAAGAAAGTCTCACTCTTTGCTCCTCACACAGATTATTTGTACCTAGCTGCCAAGTTCCCCTTTCAGTGAGATTTGTTTGCCTTAGCATAGCTAATGGGTAGAGGTCAGGAAAGCAAAAGAAATCAGCTCTCTGATCATCCTTGGAGCATGCCCATTGGACAGAGAATCCGAGTGGTAAGATGGAGAGGTTTGAAAAAAGTAAATACCCACCAACCTAAAGTTCACGAGCCAGCATAAGGCGCAGGCTCAGAGAGCTCTTAGTAGCTTTGGGTTGCTCAAGTTTCTCACAACCCAGAAGCAGAGACTTCATCCTGGGAGCATAACCTCCCAAACAAAAGAGTCATTAAGAGAAACCTCTAAAACTACTGCCCCAATGTACCACAGTGGAAACAAGGAAGCTTCTGTGACCATCTCCAGGGCCCTGGGAAACTACTGCAAAAGTCAAGAGGGCTGGGCCATAGGGCCACAGATGTGATTCTGAAGGGGCACCTAGCTGAGGCTGGACTTCCTGCTGGGGAAAAAACCAGCCCCAGCAGGGCTGAGAGGGGAGGGGCATGGGACTTCAAGTGCAAGTCATTTCTAGTGTTTTCTTCACCTCTTCCACTGTAGGGCCGACCCATTGTGCAACACTGAAGTTAGCACAAAGGCAGCCGCTGGTTGGAAAATTATTTTTAAGGGTCCCACTTCCCGCGGGGACGAAGTGCTCTATGCTACAGTGTCCTGAGCACACAAATGACTCTTAGCACTAGGCTGCCCAGGAAAAAGTCAACAGACTCACATGCATCATGGTGACCAGGTGACAAGGGTTGAGCAGGTAGATGACGGTCTTGGTGGCGAACTTAAAGCCCACCTCCACCCCGAAGATCAGGCACAGGGCTACTAAGAGCAGATTCTTGCTCAGGCTCTCCTTCCTCTCTCTCTTTGGCCGCTGGGTCACCTGCTGTGGCTGGCTGCCATGGCCACCCCTACCGTCCTCCTTCTGCCTCAGGATGTGCCGCAGGGCCACCAGGATCTCCAACAGGGCCAGGGTCAGGACCACCACACTTTCCAGCAGCCGCTGCTGCCAAGACAGGAAGGCAGCACAGTCGGGGCCCCCATTGCCTGCAAAACTGGGGTCGACGCCCCCATAGAGCCAGTCCAGGAGACTTTGGTAGCTATACCGGGACATGATGCAAAGTGGCTCCACTTGACTATGGTACAGGAAGCAAGAGCGAGATGGAACACTAGACCGAAGGGCTGCCCGGGCGGTGGAACAAGTAAGGAGGGCACACCCGCACACCCCTCTGGACACTGGGGCACCTAGAACCGGGAAGGGAAAGCTACACGCGAAGCCCGGGGGTTAAGTGCTGGCTCTAACTTGTCCCCACGGCTGTCTGGGGAGCCCCCCGCGATTCTCCAGTGGCCACCAACGAGGCAGGGTTGAAAGGAGCCGTTGGCCAATCTAAAAGGAAGGAGAGGAAAAAAAAAGGTCTCAAAGAGGCAATTGCACGGGAATTAACGAACCGGGGAGGGGTAACTAGCGAGGGAAGAAAAAGGGAACGGGAGTGGTGGCCAAGCAAGCAGGGTCAAGGGAAGTTGGAGGCCAAGAGGGTGAGGGCGGGGACCTAGGAGACCCGGCACTGCTGAGGGATCCAAGCGGGAGGCGGGAGGGGGGCTGGTGAAAGAGAGGGGACACACCGAGGCTAGGAGAGGAGCTAGAAGGGCCGGGCAAGCGGGGAGGGCGACTGGGAGGGCAGGGGCGCCGGACTCCTCGTCTCACGCACTCCACGAGAGGGGGATGTCTTACTCCTGCAACCGCGTGGCGGTCTCTGCCCCCAGCTAGCAACTTCGCCGCCGACGGGGCCCCCTCTCCAGCCAATTTAGAGCGGTCCTAGTCCAGCCTCCCGCCCCCGGGTACACCCCCGAACCCCCAGCTCCACCCTCCCTGGCCCCTCACGCCCGCCCTCCGGGCCAGCGCCACCCTCAGCCCGCCGTCCGCCCGGGACCAGCCCCCAGGCACAGGCGGGCGGCGGGAGGAAGCCGAGAAGGAGGGCGGGGAAGCGGGGCCAGCCAGGGGCCGGGCCAAGGGCCCCTCAGCCTCGCCGCCACCACCGCATCTTCCAGCTCCTCCTCGCCCGGTCCCCGGGGACGGGCCACCGAGTCCCCTTGGGGCTCCACTCACCCGCTGCTCGGCCCCGCCGCCAGGGCTCAACCGATCGCTCCTTCTCCCGGCAGCCCCAGGCAGCACTCGGCTGGGCTCCCCAGGCGGCAGCAGCAGCAGCAGCCGCCACCGCCGCCGCTCACGGCTCCTCCTCTTAGCCTTCCTCCCCCAGCAGCCGCCTCTCGCTTCCTCCGGTTTCCCCTCCCTCTCTCCTCCCCCTCGTCGCCAACTCCCTCCACCTTCCGCCCTCCTCCCGTCCAATTCCCCCCCCCCCCCCACACACACACACACTAGTCCTCAAGCCACCACTGCCCCGCCTCGACGTCTTCCCTCCACAGCCTACCCCCACCTCGTCCTAGCCTCCCACCTCCGGCCCTGCTTCCTCTCATCTCCCCCTCCACCCCGCTGCCCTCCCGAGGCCCCATCCCCGCCTCTTTCCTCCTCCTTCTACCCGCCTAGTCTTCTGCACTCCTAGCTTGCACGCGTGCACAGCTTTGCTCCTTCCCCTATGTGACTGAGCACTGCGCCTTAGCCTGAAGGATTAACTCTTCCGGAGACCCGGTTCTCCGACCTCTACTCAGTATACCAGAGCACATACTAGGCACTCAGCTGGCCCTCAGTAACTTCTAGGAGTAAGACTATGAAACTACAGGACAGCCTTTGGCTTTGGGAGTGTGCTGAGTACGGTCTTTCCCTTCTGCCTTGAAGTAGGAGATTCATAAAAGTATCATCTCTTACCTTTGGAGCCACAGCCTCACTTTCTTCTTCAGTGCCTAAGTTGGAGGCTTCTCCCTGGAGTCTCTCTAGCACAGCTCTGATGTTTTTCTCTCTCTTCCTGCTACACAAACCACCTTGGCTCTCTCTCGCCTTCCTTCCCTCCCTCTCCCAACCTCCCAATGTCTCTCAGTCTCCCCCCCACCTCCCTTTCAACAATAGTACCTTCAGTGATACACTAGCTGGAGAAAAAGAAGCTTCTCCCAACCTCTTTTCCCCCTTCCTCCCTCCCCAAAAGAGAGAGTGCAGCTGCTTCCTAACCCTGCCTTGCCTTGGAAAGAGCAGCCTGAACAGCGCCAGCAGGGGTCCAGGAGCCCCCTGTTCTTTGGTACTTTCTACCTAGTGACTGTGCTGGCTCTTCTTAGGGCCAGGAATGAAGGAAAGGGCTACTCAGAATGTACCTCATATTGCTTTAATAAGTATTGGAGACCCACGTAAGTTAGAAGAATATCCAGAAAAACCGCAGTTAGGCAACTTGCCTAGGAAACACTTTCAGATGTTGGCTGTAGGCCAGTCTTAAAATGTAAAATACAGTCAGTCCACTGTATTATCAAGCCAACATCTTCCCATCCTTTCCAGCCTAACAAATTCAGCCAGGCAAGCTTACCTGACTTCAAGCTTTGCGAAGCATCCACCATAGGCACGCTATTTTTCAAGTGCTAATTAATAATAATAATAATAATAATAATAATAATGAAGAGGAGGAGGAGGAGAAGAAGAAGAAGAAGAAGAAGGCGGCAACAAACAAGAATCAGTTCAGAGGCACTCACTGACTCTCCTTGGGTGTTTTGCTAAATCTTAACAATATGAACAAAGAACAAAGCAAGGGAGCTCCTAGCAGTGGAATGTAGCATCTGGAGGCCTCACGTTCCTATCTTCAAAGAAGTAAGAGCAAGGATATAGCTCTCAGTAATGACTTCATTAATCCCTTTCGTTTCCATACTGCCCTTTAGTAGGGAATTTGGCCTAGCCACTCCTGTGTGTGCAAAATGACTCTCTTTAATGACCAGAACCAGGCCAACTTCCTGACCTAAGCCACAAATTCCTTTTTTCTTCTTTGTAGGCAGACAAAGTGGGCTTTCCTTCAATTTTTATAAGTTTATTTTGTATTATATGTGCATGAGTGTTTTGATTGACCTTAGGTATGTGCACCACTTGCCTCCCTAGTGTCCACAGTGGACTGCAGCTATAGACTGCTGTGAGCCACCATGTGGTTGCAAGGAACCATACCTGGATCTTCTGCAAGAGCAGCCAGTGCTTTCAAGTGTTGTTTTTGAAATGCACATTTTGGGCTGGACAGATGGCTCAGTAGTTAACAGCATTCGTTATCCTTGCAGAGGATCAGGGTTCACTACTTCCCATCCATATGATGGCTTACAACCTCCTGTAACTCCAGTTCCAGAGGATCTGACACCCTCTTCTGGCCTCTGTTGTCACCAGGCAGGCACGTGGTGGTGCACAGACGTGCAGGCAGACCAAACACGCATACGCATAGAATAAAAATAAATGAATCTTTAAAATAAAATTAAAAGATGTACGTTCTAACTAATCCTATTTATGCCAGTTACTTTTGTAGCCTTGAATAATTTGCTCAACCTTTCGTGGCTTCCATTTCTTATCTCTTAATTGAAAGATAACGTTATTCATAGGGTTATGCACACTCAAATGAGTTCAATTCTGAAAAACATTATTTAATGTCGGATACATGGAAACTATCCACTAAATATTACCTGTTTTAGTAATCCAGGCATTTGCATGTACCTTTAAGTGTGTGGGTACATACACACAAGTTCTGTACCATCCCCTACATCTGCAGAAACAAACTACCCCCCCAAACCCACCCAGTCCCTAGATCTCTTTTCCTCCTACAAACTTGTATAGCATTTATTGCCTGCACTACTTATTTTATTCTGAATCACATACTGCCTTCCATTGTTCTCTCTGTGAGTCCTGCCTCCCACACCCACCGCTTTGACAGCAAGGAAGGGTCGTAATCCTTCCTCCACAAACACACCCCTCGGCCCCTAACATAAATGACACATAGTAAACACCAAATAAACACAAAGCGATCCTTGTCCCCATAGGTAAAGAGGCAAGTAAGAATTGAACTAAAGTGCTGGGTCAAAGTTTACAAACAACAACAAAAATCTTCAGACAAATGTCTAGATACTTCTTCCCTGGGAGAGCCTGTTCCTCTCCAAACATTGAGGAGAGGAGACAAATTTCACTCTTTAAGGTTTTTAAAAAAATTATTTTACTTATTTATTTATTTATGTATTTATGTGTGAGCACTGGACACTCAGTTACCATGCCACACTTTGGGAAGTCAGAGGACAATTTGCAGGAGTCGGTCTGTTCAGCATGTACCTTTACCTGCTGATCCAGCTCATTGGCCCTTAAGGAAGCGGCAGTGACACGTGACACATGGTGAAAAGAGAACCTGGAATCCATCAGCAGTTTGAACAGTTAGGAGCCTTTCTGAGAGGGACTGGTATAGCACCTCTGGGGACAGTGGAGGGGTGGGGGGGGGAGTGGGGGAGGAAAGGAGAGGGAGGGAGATGGGAGGAGGCTGGGCCGGAGGCCAGAGACAGAAGTAGGATGTAAGGGAATGCTGTAAGGTGGGACAGCTGTAGCTTAAGGATGTGCGTGCGCGCGCGCGCGTAAGGAGGTGGAGTGGACAGAAGGAGGGCCAAGAATGAGGTGGGAGATGGTGTGTGGGTGTGTGGGAGAGGGAGAGAGAGAGAGAGACACTGGGTGGGGGGGACTGCTTTGTTTTGTTTCGCTGTTGGTTGTATTTTGTGAGACAGGGTCTCCCTATGTAGCCCTGGTTGTCCTCGAACAAAGATCAGGTTGGTCTGGAACTCACTGATCTCTCTGCCTCTGCTGGGATTAAAGACATGCAAGTCTTCCTGGGAATGTTTTTGCCAATAGTCTCTAAGAAACCTACTGGCCACAGATGGGTATAATTCTATGAGCTCTACCTCCCTGTCTTCTCAGGCCTGTTGGACTCTTAAGACAGATAGTTTGCTAGTTGATCTCCTGGTTTTGTGGCATGAGTCACCTCTCTGCCTGTTGAGACAATCACCTAAATTCTTTGGGCCAAAGTGTCTTCCCAGGTGACCTCCTGGAGTGTATGGGTCATAACCAGTGCCTTCCTTGTCTTTTATTAGACTCAAGTTAAACATGCATAGCTAACTTCCTCCTCTAGCAAGTGATTCTTTCAATCTACTTGTACCCTTCTATCTACAATGAAACCTTGTTTGGTGTAGCTGTTTCCTCCCAATTGAAACACTTCCTCCCAGAGGGAGAAGGGAGGCTCTTAAGACTTGAGAAACTTACTAAACATACAAGGCTAGAGAAGACTCAGAAACTTACAACATTGACAAGACTGTTTCCTAAGGTTAGGTAGGTACCCAGCAAACAATTTTGTTAGCAAGAGGAGACCCAGTGCAGTTGCCTACACATTGTGAGGGGGGATGCCCAGGGACATTGCAGGGGTGGTGTTTTTACTGATGCAGCTGCCTTTGACTCACCTGTGCTCCTCTAAGTAAGCTCAGATAAACTCACTAACTCACTTGGGGGTGGGGGGGGGAGGAATCTATCATTAATGCCCTATCTGGGATGAATAGATATTTGCCCACATCTCCTCCAGGAAAAGGCACACAACAAACCTGCAAATCAAATGCAAGAGAAGAAGAAGAAGAAGAAGAAGAAGAAGAAGAAGAAGAAGAAGAAGAAGAAGAAGAAGAAGAAGAAGAAGAAGAAGAAGAAGAAGAAGAAGAAGAAGAGGAGGAGGAGGAGGAGGAGGAGGAGGAGGAGGAGGAGGAGGAGGAGGAGGAGGAGGAGGAGAAAAATAAAAAGGAAAAGAAAGAAGCAAAACAAAAACAGTGCATAATTCCCACGGTCTGTGAAGTGCTATCAAGAATAATAAAGTCGATGCGTATGGAGGAGAATGAAGAGAGAAGCCTTTGTCTTGGTCTGTCTGCTTTCTGTCCTACCCCGCCCCCTCCAGCCCCATTCATTCAACACTAGCATTCATTCTTTACATAGTCAGGGAGCCTCTGTAATGTGCAGAAGAATGTTCTAGACCTGTGAGTAATTCTTGCCCTGAAGGAGCTTAGGATCCATCCTAGAGAGCACTTAGGAATATGGAAGGTTAAATAATAGGACTTGGTGTGAGGAGGCTATAAAGCCAAGCAGATAAAGACAAATCTTACCTGTACAAATGAACTGCACAGGTAAGAGCCACAAAAATTCAAGGGTCAAGCTGATTCCTAAAAAGCAGACAACTGAGGCAGGATCATCAGGGGTCTAAGATAAAGGTATTTAGCATAGCATGTACCAGGGCATCTAGGGCTCAATAGCAAGATCCTGTCTCAAAACAAAACAAAATTGAAAATCAGGGATGTGCAGGGAAGCCCAGGAAATCATGAATGAATGTGGAAAGAACAAATACACTCCTGCAGGAGAGTATTGCTGACATGGGCATGGCCACATCAAGGACTCAATGCTTCAGACCCATGGAAGTGGCAAAGCCTTCCTCTGGTCCAAATACAAGTGTTTACTAATGACTGGCCAATGTATGCACAAACTAGCAACTGCAGCTTCTTCCTCCTGCTTGTTTACAACTTGAGACTGCTCACTTACAGACATCTCCTGCAGATATTGGCTAACTCTTCTTCCCAGTGCAATAGTAATAAAGAAGCTGAGGTTCGCCATTGTTGCAGCAGTTGGCGCCATTCCATGGGATTCCGTTGGACCCCAGCTTTTTTGCATGTGTGCCTGTGTCTGCCCTTTCCTCATCCACCAGTCACCCGCAGTCAGGTCAAATCCCAACCAAGCTGGACGTGGCACAGGGGTAGTTCAAACAAAGCTAAAGTCATCTATAGGCACATGGAGGCGCAAATAAAGCTTTCCCCTTGGTGTTCAGCAGTGGCTACACTTAAAAATTATCCCGGCTGCTTCTTTAAAACACCAAGAGTCTTGGGCTGGAGAGATGGCTCAGCAGGTAAAAGTGCTTGCTGCTAAGCCTGACTGCCCAAGTTTGATCCTTGGGGACTTAAACAGTGGGAAAAGACCCAATTCCAGCAATTTGTCCTCTTACTTCCACAAGCATACTGTGGTAAAAGACATGTTCTAGAATGTGTGTGTGCACATACACTTCAATAAATAAGTAAATGCAATAAAATAAATAATAAGTACTGGGTTACACTTCAGGCCAATCCGACCAATGTAATCAGAACCTCTGGAAGTAAAACCTTAGAATGGAACTTTAAAAAAAAAGAAAAAGAAAACTAGTAGTTTAGTCACCTAAAGTTAGAAAATCTATTGGCTGTGGATTTGACTAGTGGTACAGGTGCTTGCCTGATACACAAGGCCTTGGGTTCTATTCTCAACACCCCCCCCCATACAACACACACACAATGGGGATTAGCAAGATAGCTCAGTGAGTATAAAGGTGCTTGCCACTAATACTTATTACCCAAACTACCTATGCTCAATCCGTAGGACTCACATGGTAGAAAAAGAGGGTTGACTCCCAAAGATTGTCTTCTGACTTCCATGTGTACCATGGGACATGTGGATATGTGTACATGCACAAAATAAAATAAATACGTTAGTGCAATAAAATAGTCTTCAATTTTAATTATAGGATGACCAAATACCATTGGGTGGTCCAGTGCTTCACTTAAATTATCTTATTTAAATGTTGTGACCAAACAGCCTGAGACATAGCTACTATCCATGTTTGAAGACATAATTCCTAATGTTATGATTCCTATTTTACAGACAGAACATTGGAAACTCATATCATACTGCCTCCAAGTCCCACAGTTCGTATTTGACCCAGATCTGCATGCTCCAAAGCTAGCGATCTGAACATATATACAGTATTGACTCTCAGGGGACAGTGCCACAGAGACAGTACTGCAGAGGCTCTTGGTAAAAGAGCTGGCTAGTTATCTGTGAAAAAAAATCACCACATTTGATTTTCTTTCTTTCTATCCAGGGCTACCTGACATCCACTAAGATGCGTTATTATCCACTAAGATGCATTGTTAGTCTCAAGTGTATAGCTTGGTGAGTTTGACAAATGTATACACCCCTGTAATCACTATTCAGGGCTTAATGCACGCCTTCCAATCAATCCTCACCCTAGCAGTAGCCATTGCTCTGATTTCCATCATGATTCATCCTTGAATGCCATACAAATGGAATCACTTTGCTATTGTGACTGTCTCCCTCTGCTCAACATTCTAGCTCTTAAGTTCATCAGATCCCGCCCCCACCCCCCACCCCCAGCTCATCCTGTACCTCCTTGTCTTTGGAGAGAAGGTCTCACATTGTAACTCAGGCCAGATTAGAACTCACTATGTAACTCCAAACTTGTGGCAGTTCTCCTGCCTCAGACTCCACAGTGCTTTAGTTACAGATGTGAGCCACACGGCACGATTAAATCATATGTTTTGATTTTTTTAAAAAAAGGGTTTCTATTTTGTTATTGCTTTCTTCCTTTTGTGATAATATCCCATTATGTAACCCAGGCTAACCTGGAACTCAAAACTCTCCTGCTTCCAGCTCCTGAGGGTTAATATTTCCGGTGTGTACCATTGTGCCCTGCTAGATCAGGTCTTCTATTTAGAAATTAACGCCGAGTGTAGGTAATGCTAAAATTATCACACTCAGGGTCCAGCTAGCATGGGGCTTTAATAGGAGGGCTGGAAAATATTGCTTCTGGTAAGCCCTTCTCCATCCCCACCCTCACCCCGGAGCTTTAGTTCCAATGATGTTCTTCTCAAAGCTGATGCTAAGAGTGGAACCTCCATAGCATAGTCTCATAGAACCACTCAAACACTCTGCTAATACATCAAGCATATGCCTCATGGGAAACAACAGAATCCCATTCTCAGCCTTATGGACTTTAGGATCATAGGAAGAGTTCTTTTTTTCTTTCATTTATTTTTACTTTTATTGTTTCTTATAAGGAAGCATTCTGATCCTCACAGCTTCTGATCAACGTCACAATATTTGGCTAAGAGGTGTGGGTGGGGGCCAGTGTAATGTTTTGGATGGAGTTTGTCTCCCAAGGCTTCATATGTTGGAGGTTGGGTCCTCAGTGTAGTAATGTAGGAGGAGGGAAGGGGACTTTTCAGAGGTGGGGGCTGGTGGGACCTAGAGGGAGGTCCATAAGTCATTGGAGGATCTTCCTTTGGAAATGATTAAAGTCATTTCTAAATCCACAGTCCCAATCATGGAACCATATTAAATGGGTTTAGTCATGGGCATGGTGATAGTGCAGGCCTCTATTTCCAGTACTCAGGAGGCAGAGAGGAGCAGATCTTTGTGAGTTCAAGGCCAGCCTGATCTAAAATAATGAGTTCCAGGCTAACCAAAACTACATAGTGAGGGTCTGCTTCAAAAAATTTTAAATAAATAAGTGGCTTTGGTCATGTTGACTCAGCTTTACTCTTTCTCTTCTCCCTATTCAACATCTCAAACAGGAGCAATGATCACTTGGGCTCTTGTTGCCAGCAGACCCCTTTAATCAACAGCTATGATGTAGCTCAGCGCTAGACAATATGCTTATCATGCATATGCCCTGGTTTGAATCTCCAGTACCTAAAAATATATTAGAAAAAAAAACAGTTTTGAGAGGAAGAGATTAAAAATCTTCATATTCTGTTTGCAGGTTCATTTTATTTATTCTTTCATTTTAAAGAAATGTGAACTTACTATATTACTCGGCTTTGCCTCAAACTCCCAGACTTGAACTGATTAATTTTCCTGCTTCAGCCTCCCAAGTACCTGGGATGAGGGACAGGTGTGTGCCCCCATGCCTGTCTCTGGCTTTATTGCATTTGGTGGTGTTTGGGCTGTATCCCAGGACCTTGTGTATGCTAGGCAAGTGCTTTATCTCAGAGCTCTCCATTTGCTGCCCAGTTTCCCAGGCTTCCTGTCTAGAACGGTTTCCTTCAATGTCTGCACTTTATTCCAGAGTCTTCTGCAGTCTCCAGATAAAAAAACTAACTTCTCTGGATGGTTACCTAACATTTTATGGGGGTTCCACTTGTCTCTTTTAGTATTTAGATCTTGGACTTCTTACCTATTTGAGCCTTCTAGCAGTAACTTTTTCCACTCACTCCCTAACTATATCACCTGAGAAGAGCAGTGTGTGAAAATTAACCTTCATTGTTGAGTTGAGTGGATTTTTGTTGCTGTTGTTGTTGTTTAGGGCAGGGTCTCTCTACCTATTGTCACAACATAGACAATGGTGGCCTCGAACTCACGGAGATTTGTCTGCTCCTGGCTCCCAAATGCTAGGACTAAAGGTTAGTGCCACCTAGCAGAACTGAATGGATTGAGAAAATACCTAGGTACTTTGGAGCATGACTATGAGGGCATTTCCAAAGAGTACTAGCTGAGGAGGAAAAACTAGCCCTGAGTATGATGGACACCATCACACTGGCTAGGGGCCCAGGCAGAGTGAAAAAAAAAAAAGTAAAAATGAGAAAGCCTGAGGAATGCTGCTTTCCTTCTCTGCATTTGACTAGCTACATGATCTAAACAGCTGCCCCACACTCCCACTGCAGCAGCTGCAAGCTCTGCCCACCACCATACCAGCTCCTCCAAGATGGACTACATCTCTCTCAACCACAAGCCAAATGAAATCCTCCCTTATGTGGCCTCCTGGTGAGTATTTGGCCACAGTGACAAGAAAAGTTGCCAATACAAGAGCAGAGAAACTAGTTGAGACAAACACTATTAACTTCAAAGGCACAAACTATGCAGGGTCAGACGTTGGGTCCTTGACTTGTTGTCTAACCCACTTACTTCCTGCTTTGCTTTCCTTATAGTTGGCAGAAAGGGCACAAATTCTAACATCTCCTGTTTTACCAGAATATTCACAGAGTTAATAATATTATGTACATACACAATGCTTTTTAGTTCGGGTGTTGTATTTCTTGGTTGTTTTGGGGGTTTTGTCATTGTTGTTGTTGTGGGGTTTTGTTTGTTTGGTTTTGAGACATGGTTTCTCTGTGTAGCTCTGGATATCCTGACACTCACTCTGTAGACCGTGCTGGCCTTGAACTCAGAGGTCTTCTTGACTCTGCCTCCACAGTACAGGGATTAAAAGCATGTACCACCACTGTCCTGAGTTATTGCATTTTAATAGAAACTCACGGTATATTTCTTGGTGGTCCTGGAATTTGTTTTGTAGATGAGACGAGCCTGGAACTCATAGAGATCCACCTGCCTCTGTCTCCCAAGTGCCACGAATTATAATTGTGGCATACAAATAAGGCTCTTAACAATATTGCTGACTTACCAGCTCCAAAGATAACTGCCATCATTAAATAGTAGGGGAACGTTATGCATTCAACCACTTTAGATACATATGTTACATACATACTAAAAAAAACACACTGACGGAAGCACTAAAAGGCTGATTTGGTGTGGTGGAAGCAACTTTAAATACACACTGACACTCTTAAACCTTTTATTTATAATCTCGAGTGACCAAACCAAGTTGAAGCGAAGTTAAAGACTAACAAATTATTCCTCAAGCTTCCAAAGTTAAACTTCCCTTAATTCCATTTCTCAACTGTCATTGATGAAATATTTTCTTGGCTTAAAGCCCTAAACTACCAATTACCTTGTGGTCAGAAATTCAATTTGGCATTATTTGGCTACTCCCATCAGCAGGCTGTGAGACAGCTATCTTTCTTCCAGGGTTTCAAGTAAGTCTATGGTTAAATGTCATGAGTTCAAGAAGAGCCAAAAAGGTTTCTGAGGAATACTAGGCAGAGAACCTTTTAGGATTTGCCCTGCCTTTGGCATGGCCTGGAAAAAGCTTGGTTAGACAGCATTACCATGTAATGGAAACTACAGTGGTCCTTCCTTACAGGCACGGAATACATTCCAAAACCCACACTGACTCATATCATCCATTATGCTTATGTTTCTTTGCTGTTTCATGTACAAATTTAATACCTTTTTCCATTAGAACTAAGCACTTCTCATTCGCTATGGCTATAGCTTTTTCCATATGAGGCAAAAGAGCAAAACTAACATGAATTTCTCTTTCCTTCTTCACAAGTTTCTCAGGTAGATTTATGTTTACCATAGATCTTAGCAATCTCAGCATAGTTTTTTTTTCTCCTTTCCCTCAGCATGCAATTTCTTTTTTATCATGCCAAAGAATTCTGCCCCCCCCCCTTTTTTTTTACAGTTGATCATGAAGGCATACATCTCTAATCCAAGGTACCCGGGAAACTGAAGCAGAAGGACCAGGAGTTAGAGGCCACCTTGAATTACATCCTGAGACCCTGTTTAAATCAAACAGCAAAACTGCTCAATTTATAGGAAACATTTTGCATCTTCTCTTTTCGTATCTTAGTAGCAACATACGGGCTAGGGAGATGGCTCATTGGGTAAAGGCACTTGCTGCACAAGCCTTATGATTTCAATTTGGTTCCTGGAACCCAGTGGAAAGAGAGAGTTGACTCCTGAAAGTTGTCCTCTGGTGTCCACATGCATGCTGTGGCATTTGAACACCCTCGTTAACCAACAGGTAATAATAATAATAATAATAATAATAATAATAATAATAATAATAATAATAATTCATTTTAAATTGTAGCATTACTATGCTTAGACATTAGAGCCATTATTAGATAAAGTAAGAGTCACTTGAACACAAGCAGTGTGATACGAGAATAATAAGTGGGTAACATGGATGCAATGTGTCAAGGAATTTTTTTTCATGTCCCAGGAAGGGCGGAAAGGAATACTGTGAAATCTCAAAATCCTATTCAGAAAGGTGTGCAATTTAAAACTTACGATAGTGGGATTTTCCACTATCATTTTCAGATTGAGACTGATCACCACGACAAACTTCAGAAAGCTGCATCATAGAGAAAACAGCGGTACTATACAGAAATGGGCCATTGAGTTGGACCAGAGCTGAATCAACTAACATCAATCATGCCATCCTTGGGCCTCTGTTTTCTCTTTTAGGCTCAAACAGACTTTCAGCCACTCACATCTGAAGTCCCTTCTTGTTTTAATAATATTCTTTTCAAACAACTAGGAAGATTAGTGTGAAAGAGCTGTCCTTACAAATTTAGGCTGCAAGTTGAAAACTTGGATTTCTAGCTCATTTTTCCCTTTTCTGTCTAGACCATGATACACTACACTAATGAAGGAATCGCTTCATTGAATACAGACATAAACTGATTTGTTCCAGGCCAAGCCAGCCACAGACACATGCAAGATGAAAGCCCCTGTACCATCTTGAGGAAGATTCATTTCTACATGTGCTATTTCCTCACACTCATTGTGGTCGTTACCATTATTGTTTCGGTAAGCGTGAATTGAGTGTTGCTACATTCCAAGTACTATACAAATATGTGTAACGAAAATTTCACCAAAAGGTATACTTTTCAAGCATTAAGTCATGGAAACACTCACACACACCCCACATTCTTTGTCTTAATGCTGACGTTGAGTGCTGCAAGGAATATTTTATGTCCCTGATGCCGAAAGGAATACAAAAATAAGTAAGGACTGGAGATGCAGCTTACATGGTAGAGTGCTTGCCTAGCACACCCAAAGCCTCTACCTTTATTCCTAGCCCCACAGAAAACCAGATTTAATGATCCACATTTGTAGCCCCACCACTAAGGAGGTAGAAACAGTGAGATCTAAGTTCCATGGTCATCCTCAGTTACACAGTGAGTTTGAAGATAGCCAGAAGCAGAGGTCCTAAGCCTCTACCACCACCCAATAGGAATTTGATTTTATGAATCAATATTTGAATAACACACTAAATGAGCAAATAGAATCTTAAATCAGAGAAATGGGTTCTAGTATTTACCAATGGTACTCTCTCACAACTCTAGGCATATGGCTTAAGCACTCTGAGCCCCTTTCCTTACACATGACCAGTTATTTGTAGTACCTGCCTTGCAGTATGGGTGTGAGATTCATTGTGGTAGTACGTATCCGGCAAGTGAGGCATTCAATAACTGTTCACTTTAGGTCATTCTTCCTTTTAAATGCCAAATACACATGTTGTTATCACAAGACAAAAATGAAATCTAAGTGGGTCATGATACCTGGATTTCTGTTTAGGACCCTTCAACCTCTGTAGCCTTAGGTGAGACTAACATCCTGCCCTGCCACAACGTGGCAGAGAATTATTAAAAACCACACACTTTCCTGCAAGGGAGGAAGGAGAAAAGCAGAGAGAAACTCAAGCATCTGTTACATGTGCAATTGATTTGAAGTTGTGGGCAAGCTGGCAGTTTGGAGTTGCTCTTTTTCTGGATTGGAGTGCTGTCAAAAATCAATATGCTGAAAGCGCTTTTAGACAACTCACAGGGGAACCCCTGGAGGATTCTGAGAGCTGTTGGCTGGATCCTTGCCAGCTTTAGGCAAGTCCCTTTTGTCCTAACCTGATACACTGTTTGCAAAGTTATACACGTGGGGCTCTGTCTCTTCCCTGTTCCAAGGGAGGACAAAGCTATCATCCCCCTCCTCAAGGGGAGGCCAAGAGCTCGGCTTCATGGCTCCAGCAGTGGAGTCAGACAAGGAAAGCAGACAGACTTTAGTTCACTTGAGAGTACTAAGGGGATTAATAATAGTTTCCCCCTCTTGCAGTGAACTAAACAATCCCTCCCATCCTGCTACGACTTGCACATGGCTGTAAGGTCCAAGCCGCAATGCTTAGCTCCACTTCTGAGAATTCTGGAGGGAGAACATTGAAATAGGAATCAGTTTCCAAAGGTACACTTGAAACTTTATCTTAACCTGTTAGTAATCGACAAATGTCATAGCATCAGGCATTAAGGAAGTCGTGACGTGCTGAATTATCTCAAACCTGGAAAGGACTGAAGGAGGGGTAGGAGATAGATAGATGGAGGAGGGGGAAGGGAGGGAAAGAGAGAGGCAGGGAGAGCTGCTTTAAGTAAGGACATGTTTCTAAGGCACATCTGTCTAAGTTTGCAGTATGGCCATCTAACCTCACACCATGGTCCCTCTTGCTCAGATACTCAGGTGACCTGTGGCTCTTTGCAACATGACTGATGAGGTGTGGTGGATCAGACTGTAAAGAGGTGTTCAGACTCCGCTATTTGGGGATGGGTGGAGACAAGCAAGCAGGCCACAGGTGTTTAAGTCCAAGATCTAGCCTCATTAGTTGAACCATCCAAGAGCTTAGTTATGCTGCCTCCTACGATGAAAGATGGGTAAAATATTTTCTTTTTTTTACTTATTGCTTCAAATAAAGAAATAACTTGGCTCTTTCATGGATTCATCTGCATCTGCTTTCAAAGCAACACTTGGGGACTGAATATCTTTGAAGCAACTCCCTCTTGAATGGGGCTTGCCAGGATTTGATGGATGTGTTTCTAAGGAAACAGGCAGAAAAAAACCCAGATGAATTAAGAGAGCGGTGCGGCCCCATTTCTTGGTTTGCCCCTTAGCCTGTACATCACACACACACACACACACACACACACACACACACACACACACACACACTCCAGGGATTCCAAAAATCAACCATTTCTACCCATTCTTAGTTCACCTTCATGCATCCCAGCTACATGCAGAGCCTCCTCCACCTCATGCTATTCCTTGTGGCAGAGCCTTAACTTCAGGGCTACTTCCTCCCACCTTCTTCCACCCTGTCTCTTCATCAACCTTCCATCTGTTCTTTCCTCCAGATTACATCATCAGATACCCACCTTCCCCTGTAAGGGATACACAGCACAGTGTGTGTGTGTGTGTGTGTGTGTGTGTGAGAGAGAGAGAGAGAGAGAGAGAGAGAGAGAGAGAGAGAGAGAGAGAGAGAGAGACCCACACAGCTTATGTTATACTATGAGTCCAAGGAACAAATAGAAATTCCATGACTTTTCCATATTCGGTAGTGCCTTTAGTCTGGTTTGGAACACTTTGCAGAAACTCTGTGAGGGAAAAGTGCAATTTGGCACCAAGGCAGGTAAATAATGGGCTGTGGAGACTATTTGAGACTCAGATGTGAGTTTTCTGTTTCTTCCTTTGAAACAGACTAGTGTGTGTGTGTGTGTGTGTTTGTTTGTGTGTATCTGCATGTGTATGCTGTAGCTATACATGCAGTTACATACACAGCTATATGGAGACCAAAGGCCAATATCTAGTGTGTTTATCAATTGCCCTGAACCTTATTTTTTGAGACAGGATCTCTTTCAGAACCAAGAGCTTGGGTATTCAGAGTGGTTGGGGAGCAAGCCCAAGGAATCCTTCTTACCTCTGCCTCATCAGCACCAGGATTACAGGCATGAAGCAGCATACCACGCTTTTTAAAGTGAAAGCTAGGGATCATTTTATTTAGCTGAGCCATCTCCCCAGATTTGAAATGTGCCATCTTTGACAGTCTGTTTATAGTATTACATGGATATAATCATGACCGTGAGAGTAAGGAATCCACTATCATAAATATTAATTGGTCATTTTCTTTTAAGACAAGGTCTTGATTTGTAGCCTATGTTGGCCTCTATTTTTTTTTATGCTCCTGCTTCAGCCTCCTGAATGCTGGGATTATGGGTAGGAGCCGCATCAGTACCTTCTCATTTGTGCTTTTAAAACCAATTGTAAATGAGTGCTCACCTAACATATCTAAGGCCCTAGACTCTCCCCAGCAGCACACACAGACACAGGAACGTAGCTTAGTGATAACATGCTTACCTAGCATACACAAGGCCCTGGGTTAAACCTAGAACAACAATAACAACAACAACAAAAAAGATAAAATAAAAACAACTAAATGATATACACATTCTTTCTTTCCTTAGCATTTCTTACAATTACATGTGGATCTAAATAACTGCAAATCAAAAGGTTTAAAACAATAGAAGGTACCCTAGTTTGCTTTCTATACCTGTGGTGTGCTTGTGGGTAGGCAGAGGGTGACTTTGGGGCCCTCAATTCTGGTTCTTTCCTTCTATCATGCAAGAGCCTGAGGATTGAACTCAAGTTTCCAAGTGCTTTTACCTGTCTTGCTGATTCTAGAACTGCCCCCCCACACACACACTCCAGGGCTTCTTTATGTCACACACTGACTAGCCTGGGACTCTATGTAAAGTAGGCTAGCCTTGAACTCACAGAGATCTGTTCAGTTCTGCCTCCCCAGTGCTGAGAAAGATGGGTGTCCTTGGGATGTTCTTTATTTTTCCCAATTCTTTTCTATTTTATTCCTCTTTTCCTTGTGGTGCTAGAGATTGTACCCAGAGTATAAAGCTTTCCCCTTGGTGTTCAGCAGTGGCTACACTTAAAAATTATCCCGGCTGCTTCTTTAAAACACCAAGAGTCTTGGGCTGGAGAGATGGCTCAGCAGGTAAAAGTGCTTGCTGCTAAGCCTGACTGCCCAAGTTTGATCCTTAGGGACTTAAACAGTGGGAAAAGACCCAATTCCAGCAATTTGTCCTCTTACTTCCACAAGCATACTGTGGTAAAAGACATGTTCTAGAATGTGTGTGTGCTTGCCAACCACCCTGTACCCACAGTCCTGGTAGTGCTGATTTATCAGTATTCAATATTGTTAACCTCGCTTGGGTCCACAGCAGGCACCAAAGCTTAGTAAAAGACAGCAGCATCAGCAACTGAGGCTGACTGTCAACTCAACCTTACACACAAAGGTGTGCCCTCAAACTATTGGTTTTAGAAAAATGGGATTTATCAGAATTCTAGGGGTGTTTGCCTCTGCTGGGCTTCTTCCAGGGTGGTTGGCCTCATTTTATATCCTTTGCTGACACATCATGTCAAGATTAAATTTCATCCTGTTTTCTATAGGAGACAGAACAGGTTTGCCTGGAAAGAAAAATCATCCCTGGAGAGATTAGATGCTGACTAATTCTCATTTCCAGTATCTAAAGCCTGAGGATTAGATTAAGAAATGAATAACATAATACTGTACTCTATGAGCTCTCTTAATATATGGTGTGTTTAATGGAGGCCAGCCAAGGCGGTTCTTCAGAGCACATGCTGTGGGTACTGTATTGACATGGCCCCTGCAACACTGCATGAAGACAAGAGAAATAACTTAGCTTCATAGCAGAAAAAACAAAAACAGAAACAAAAAAACAACCAACTTCGTTTTTTTTCCTCTTGCTCAAGAATAGGCATTTTAAGTCACAAGTTAGAGTGCATATGTTTGTGTTTCTGACTCACGTATATATGTATGCACAGATATACGTACATGTGTGATTGTATGTGTGTACATTCACATCTGCGCGTGTGCGATATCATGCTTGTGGAGGACAGAGAGCAATCCTGGGTGTCAGTCTTTGCCTTCCACTTGGTTTGAGACAGGGTCTCTTACGTTGTTTGCTGTTGCACAGGCCCGGCTAACTGTTTTACAAGCTGCTGGAGAGTCTCCTTTCTTTGATGCCCATCTCACTGTAAGAGCACTAGGAATGTGGATGTGCACTATGGTGCCTGGCTTTATGTGGGTCCTCATGCTTACGCAGAAATCACTTTACCTACCGAGCCTACTTCCCAACCCCTAAAGCATGTTTTTATGGTTGAAATGTGAAATGTTTCCCATAGACTCATATATTTGAGCAATTGGTCCCAGATGATTAAAGCTGTTTTGGCAGGTTGTGGAATATTTTAGACATGAGATATAGCTTTCAGCATTAGGGCCATATGGAAGGGGCCAGAAAGCTGTAACCCTGCCTCACTTCTGGCCCAAGGGCTCTACTTTCTTATCCACCCAGATTTGAGCAAGCTGCCTTATGGTTTAGCTACCTTGGACAGGAGCCAGTCTCCCATGATGCCTTTCCCAACGTGAAATTACGAGTGAAAATAAATCCTTCATCTCCTAAGTTGTTTTTGTCAGATATGTCATCCCAGTGACTAGAGAAGTGATTAATGTATGTGTGATCACATAAATAGGGGTAGGGTGGACAGAGATACATCTATGGGTAAGGAGCAAAACACTAATATTTAGCATTAAGCAGAATAAGCCTGGGTGTTGTGATTAGAGTACACAATGCCCTTCGCAGGCTCATGTCTGACCACTTGATGCCCAGCTGATAGTGTTGGTTTGGAAAGATGTGGAAACTTGGAGAGTTTAGTTCTAGCTGGAGGAAGTGTGTTATGGGGAAGAGGTAGACTAGAGGTTTTCCAGCCAAGTCCACTTCCTGTCCAATCTCTCTGCTTCCTGTTCTGCTGCAATCTAAAGAACTCAGGAGTCCCAAGCTACATACTCCTGTTACCACGAATCCAGATGTTGCCCTGACTTCCTTGCCCCTGAGACAATTTTACTCTCTTTAAACTATGATCCAAAGGCTGGGTGTGGTGGTGCCTGCCTTTAATCCCAGCACTCAGAGACAGAGGCAGGCAGATCTCTATGACTTTGAGGCCAGCCTGGTCTACAAAGCGAGCCCAGGACAGCCAAAGCTAACACAGAAAAACCCTGTCTCGAAAAAAACAAAAACCAAACCAAACCAAACCAAACAAAAAATGTGATCCGAAATAAACCCTTCCTTCCTTAATTTGCTTTTTGCCCTGTGGTTTTATCACAGCAACAAAAAAGTCACCAATGTGCAGGGTTTTAGCTTCCTGATTCTTTTTTTAAAATTTATTTAATTTTTATTTTATGTACATTGGTGTGGGGTGTCAGATCCCTTGGAATTGGAATTACAGACAGTTGTGAGCTGCCATGTGGGTGCTTGAAATTGAACCCGGGTCCTTCAGAAGAGCAGATGGTGCTTTTAACCACTGAGCCATCTCTCCAGCCCCATCTTCCTGATTCTTTAAGACACAATTGTAATATCTTTTACCTATCCATTCTTCTTACTTACTTCAGCTTTCTTTTCCTCAGCCTGCTCAACTCCATTTCTCTTTTCTCTTCACTCAGAATGTTGTGCTTAGTTTCAAATACACCTTGAAAAATATTCAAACAGTGTCACGGGACTTGGAAAAGCAACATATCTTTCTGTTTGTCTCTCATCTTTCTCTGCCACTCTGAGTCTACTCATCTTTTTGGACATAGACAAATCAACCACCCCCAAAAGGACCATATACTTCTCCAAGTGTTCCAAATTAGCACATTTGAATCTTGCTGGCTTGTGGCTAGCTAAGGCAAGGTGAGCCTGTCATTTACTTACTCAGAAAGAATTCTCTTGGTTGTTTGCCAACCCTATAATGAAACACAATTACAATAGGGTAACACTGATATTTTGGTACTTGCACAGGGGTTGCCTAGTAAATGAAACCACTCCCTCTGAGGGAGAGGGAGGCCCATGGAACTCCAAAGGTAAACACACACCACAGATGCCTGGGAAAGCAGAAACTTGGAAGATTCTTGAATATGCCTTCTTCAGTTTTATAAAAGGAATGAACAAGTGCTGGTGGAGACTCTGATCCACTGCAGTGCTGATTCCTGGACTGTTGAGCTGTCTGCGCGCTATGCAGAGAGCTCCAGGGTTTTCAGTTGTCTTGAGTCATCACCTGTGTTGAGATGGATTTTTTCAGCAGTGCAGCTGCTTTTAAGTCATTCCTGCTCCTTGTAATTAACCCCTCCCTGACACTCTTGTTAGCATCTCTGTACAGACTCAATTGGTTCACCAAACTGTATTTTCTTTCTTCTTTTCCCTCTTTTTATTTATTTTTCTCTCATACAATACATCTTGACTGCACCCTCTTCTCCGTCCAATCCTCCCAGCATCCCCATCTTCTCCCTTCCTCAGATCCTCTCATCCACCATTTCCCTTCAGAAAAGAGCAGGCCTCCCAGGGATATTAACCGAGCACAACATAACAAGATACAATAAAACTAGGTACAAACCCTCATATTGAGGCTGGATGAGGCAACCCAGAAGGAAGAAAACAGTACCAAAAGCAGGCAAAGAGTCAGACACAGCCCCCCCTCCCACTTTTAGGAGTCCCATTAAGAACACCGCACACAGCCATAACATACGCAGAGGATCTAGGTTCAGACCCATGCAGGTTCTGTGATTGTTGCTTTAGTCTCCGTGAGTCCTTATGAACCCTGCTTAGTTGATTCTGTGGACCATGTTCTTGTGGTGTCCATGACCCCTCTGGCTCCTACAATCCTTCCTTCCCCTCCTCTACGGGGTTCCCCTGGCTCTGCCTAGTGTTTGGTTGTGGGTCTTTGCATCTGTTCTCATCAGCTGCTGGATGAAGCTTCTCTGATGATGAAGATGTAGCTGGCTCTGGCCTTCATGTATAGCAGAATATCATTAGGAATCATTTCATTGACTTTTTTGTTTGTTCTGCCAGTGGTGTTTGGTTCTGTCCTGGGTCTCTGAGCTATATCTAGCCTTTGGCCATCCAGGCAGAGTCAGACCTGGGCTCCCTTTTGGACCTCAAGTTAGACTAGTCATTAGTTGGCTACTTCCACAAGTTTTGTGCCACTATTACCCCAGTACATCTTGCAGGCAGGACAAACTGTAGGTCAAAGGTTTTGTGGCTGGGTTTATGTCCCAATCCTAACACTGGAAGCCTTTTCCAGTTACAAAAGATGCTTAGTTTGGGCTCTGTATGCCCCATTTCTAGGAGTCTTTGGTAGGGTCACCCTGATAGATTCCAGGGAGTTTCCAGTGCACTAGGTTTCTACAACAACCTCCAAATATACCCGATTCCAGTCATCTCTCCCCATACTCTCTCCATCTATCCACCCCTCTCTGTACCCCCACCTGATTCTTCCTGTTACCATACCCCACTCCCACCCCATCTCCAGTGCCCCCAACTGCCCCCCCTGCTGCTGCAATATCTATTGTATTTTTCCTTACCAGGGAGATCTATGCATCACCCCTTGAGCTCTCCTTGTTACTTAGCTTCTCTAGGTCTGTCAATTGTTATCCTTTATAGCTAATATCCACTTATAAGTGAGTTCATACCATGTTTGTCTTTTTTGGGTTTGAATTACTTCACTTGGGATGATTTTTTTCTAGTTCCATCCATTTGCCTGAAAATGTCATGATGTTATTTTTTTAACAGCTAAGTAATACTTGATTGTCTAAATGTACCACATTTTCTTTATCCATTCTTTGAGGAACATCTACATTGTTTCTAGTTTCTGGTTATTATGAATAAAGCCACTCTGAACATATTTGAGCAAGTGTCCTTGTGGTAGGATGCAGTGTCCTTTGGGTATATGCCCAAGAGTTGTATAGCTCAATCTTGAAGTAGATTGATTCCCAACTTTCTGAAGAACCACCATATTGACTTCCATAGTGATTGTACTGTGGCTGTACATTGCACTCTCACCAGCAGTGGAGGAGTGTTCCCCTTGCTCCACATTCTCACCAGCATGTGCTGTCTGTCACTTGTGTTATTGATTTAGGCATTATGACAAGTCTAAGATGGAATCTCAAGGTAGCATGTAGAAAAATGCCAATAGAACCATATTTGTCACCCTGTACAAAACTCAAGTCCAAGTGGATCAAAAACCTCAACATAAAACCAGACACACTGAATCTGATAGAAGAGAAAATGGGGAAGAGCCGTGAGCTTGTTGGCACAGGAGAGAGACAACTTTCTGAACAGAACAGCAACAGCTCGAGCTCTAAGGTCAACAATTAATAAATGGGACTTCATGAAACTGAAAAGCTTCTGAAAGGCAGAGGACACTGTTAACAGAACAAAATGACAGCCTACAGACTGGGAAAAGATCACCAACCCTATATCCAACAAAGGGCTAATATCCAATATATGAAAGGAACTCATGAAATTAAACACCAACACACCAAATAACCCAATTAAAAATGAGGTACAGAGGGCCAGGCATGGTGGCACTTGCCTTTAATCCCAGCACTCAGGTGGGAAAGGTAGGCAGATCGCTGTGAGTTTGAGGCCAGCATGGTCTATATAGCAAGTCCAGGACAGCCAAGGCTAACACAGAGAGACCCTGTCTCGAAAAAAAAAGAACACTAAAAAACAAACAAAAAAACAAAAGAACAAAAATGGGGTACAGAACCAATCAGAGACTTCTCAACAAAGGAATCTTGAATGGCCGAGAGGTTTTTAAAGACATGCTCAACTTCCTTAGTCATCAGGGAAATGCAGATCAATGACTATTGAGATTCTGCCTTACACCAACTTGTATTTTCAGACAGTCATCACTTTGGTCTGTTATGAGTTCCCTTTGTGGATGAGTAGATGTATATTGTGTACCCTGGGAAAATCTCATACACACAACAGCACGTTCCACTATACTTCTCATTCCCATCAGCCAATATTCTTTCCTATTCCTTTGAGCAGATGAAAAAGCTCCTATGGCAATAACTATTGCTTCTAAGATTGCTTGAACTACTATCAAGAGCACTAATAGAGGTTTGTATGGGAAAATGGAAGAATAATAGTGTTCTCTATCCATTAAACCAATATTACAGGGGGAAAAAACCAACTCAGCAGTCACTGGCTTTGCTAATGTAGTGTACTCTTTACAATGAGTAGCAAAATTCAGAACAGGGAGGGAAAATTTTAGGCAACATAAGATTACTGGAGACATGCTTTATATATTTAATTCTTTTAAAAATATTTATTTGTTTGTTACATATTACATATACAGTGTTTAGCTTGCATGTACACCTGCATGCCAAAAGAGGACATCAGATCCCATTGTAGATGGTTATGAGCCACCATGTAGTCACTGGGAATTGAACTCAGAACTTCTGGAAGAGCAGCCAGTGCTCTTAACCTCTGAGCCATCTCTCCATCCCCCTAGATTTAATTTTTCACCCAATTAAAAGGCAAGTGAAAATGTTGTCCTGAATCCCAAGGAAGCAAGTGCTTGAGCATGTGATGAACAAAGTGGCACTGAGTGTCTGAGTGGGGAAGCCTAATGAGGGATGGTTTGTAAGTAAGAAGAGAGGTTTGGGTTTTAAGACAGTGTCTTGTCGTGTTTTCCTAGGTTCAAACCATCCTCCTGTCTCAAGGTCCAGAATAGCTGAGACTACAGGCACATTCCACTGTGCCCAGCAGAATAAGAAAGATTTGGCTCAGATTCTAGCCCCTTGACTTACTAGCTCCCCTTAACCCTTTAATCTCATCTCTTCTCATTGCCCAAAGAATATCATTCTGGGTTTGATATGTAGCTTAAGAGTAGAGCATTTGATTAGGCTTCTATCTCAGCACTACAAAAATAAATAATATAAAAGAACACTTTTTAATTTTTTTGCATCATTAATTTCCTCCTGTACATGTTGCAAGAGCCATGATTTTAAAAATAAAGCTTTTTATTCTCTCTCCATCTCCTTTCAGCTTTTGCCCATTTCTCATCTCCCTATGGGCAGCAAAGTTCCTTGAAAGAGCTTGAAAGGTTTTATCCAGTGTGCCCTGTTGTACTCCCCTTTTCTTTTCAATCATCTTCACACAAGAGTTTGTCTCTATTATTCAACCAAAGCAGTGCTTCTCTTGTCCTCCAGCAATTCCCCATGTTTCAAAGCAAATGGCAGCTTCACATCATTTTACTCAACACTTCTTTTGCCTTCTGAGTAGATAAATGTTCTTTTCTCCTTGAAACGTTTTCTTTCCTGGAATTCTAGTATGCATGCGTGCGCACGCACGCGCGCGCACACACACACACGCACATGCACACACAGACACACACGCACACACCATGTGTGTGGAAGCCAGAGAACAAATATTTGCAGTCAGTTCTCTTCTTCCAGCATTTGAACTCTGGGGATCAAAAGGAGGCCCTGAGGCTGAGCCATCTCTCTAGCCCAGTCTCAGGTATTTTGTTTTGACAAGTCAAAGATGGTATTCAAACAAAATTCCTAGATGCCCACTTCTCCAAAAATTGCCCATTTGTCCAGATTACAGTTCTGTGCTTTCTTGGATCCATCTTTTCTCCATAGCTCATAACAAAAGCATATGCTAAGTCTGCCTGACTCTTCTTCAGAGCATCGTGAGACTCTACCAGGCCTCCTGGCCCCAATCATTACTTTAATCAGATTCAGGCTACTATTCTTTTTTCCTTTTTCATCCTGTCTCTTTTTCTGTTCTTTAAAGATGCCACAGCTACTCCCACTTTGGAGGGCATCCATCTGAACAGACAATGTAAATAAATAAAGTAAGACTATACACATCTGCTTCCTACAGCTTTCTGCTCAAATGTCCTTCAGAGTTCTTTATCTTCTTTTCTGAATACCCCCCCCCAAATTCCCTTCTCCCCGTAACCACCTTATTGTTTCACTTGGTCAACATCCCCACTGGATTTATTGGGGTTTTTTTTATTCATATCTGTCTCTTTCTACCAGGATGTACATTTCTTACAGAATTTTGCTTTTATTCGTTGATCTGTTCGCCAGTACTTAGAATACTTGGTGCTTAATATTTAGTTAATATTTGCTAAATAGAGGAGTGACTAGACAGCGAGCCTCTCTCTGACGATTCCCTCCACACAGACAGTGCTGTATAGGTAAGATAAACCCTGAATAACACTTGGAAAAAGGAACTGAAAAGGCCTGCTCACCCATAATAAAAAATGTACATATCTCAGTGCAAAGATATGTCAAAATAAGCATCAATTGTTTCATGGTTCTTCTTGTTATAGGTGGTTTATTGTATATATGTGTAATAATATAAATGTATATGTAAAAACTTTTAATGAAAAATTAAAAAAAAAAATCAACTCCCAATTCCATTTTTGCTTTCTTTCTTTCTTTCGTTCTTTCTTTCTTTCTTTCTTTCTTTTTTTGAGACAGGGTATCTCTGTAGCCTTGGCTGTTCCGGACTTGCTTTGTAGACCAGGATGGCCTTGAACTCACAGTGATTTACCTGCCTCTGCCTCCCCAGTGCTGGGATTAAAGGCATGTGCCACCATCACTAGGCTTAATCTCCTGTTTTTTATGTCTAGTCCTCATAAGTGCAAATAGAAATTGGAACCTAGTTCACAAATGAGGAAAATAATGGTGCTTACAGTTTATTAATCTTTCCCAAAGGAACCCAGTCTTTATGCATCTTTTCATTTGCTTATTCCGTCAACAAATATTTGTTAAGTACTTCCTTCTGTCAATCACAGTTTTAGATAGCTGAAAAATGGAGTGAAAGATGCATGACTTGCCTGACTCTCATGAAGCCCAGAGTAAAAACAATCTTTTTGGTGTGTTACTGTATTGAAAGCAGGCCTTGAGTTCCAGGTGTAGCTGAGGAGGATGCATTTGAACTTCTGATTCCTGCCTCCCAAAATGGTAGGATTACAGGCATACACCCCCTCTGGTCAAATTATCTTATGTTCAAGAGATACTTGAAGACATTTCACTGACTTGGTAGTGAGTCCACTGCTAGTTCAAGAACAGATATTTCTGACACACAGATTCAGTGTGAGAGTGGGGTCAAATTTTCTGCCTTTCGAAAAAGCTCTCAGATACTGTTGGTCTAGTGGGCACACTCCAGTTAAACTCCTAGTATAAAATGTACTGTTAAGGGAAATAGGAACTTCTATTTGGCCCTTATCCATTCTTGTACAAGAAATGTAATTCCAGCAGGTGAAGCAAGTTTCAAGGAATCATGACTTGGGAGATCTTGCTTGGCACATTAAACAACATGTGGGTTGGGGAACTCCCAAGACAGTGGGTACTCAGAGATTCATCTGGGAGTCAACTACAAAGTTGCAAGGCTACAGCTACTGCAAAATTGCAGTTTCTAGGGAAGGGAAGGCTCCTGGTTATAGGGGATTATTATTTTTAAATATGTATTTCTTTTTATGTGCACGAATGCTTGGTCTGCATGAATGTCTGTGCACCACGAGTATGCAGACTCTGTGGAGGCCAGATGAAGGGATCAGAACTGGAGTCACAGACCATTGTGAGCCACTATGTGGGTGCTAGGGACTGAACTCAGGTCCTCTGGAAGAGCATCTCTTGTGCACTGAGCCCTCACTCCAGCCTCTCTAGGGGTTTGTTAAGGCCTGAACAGACTTGGAGCAGAGGAAACCAGAATCAGAACAAGGCTGTAAGGTAGGAGCTTGGACTCAGAATACAGGGTAATTCCTCATGACAGAATCATAAGAAGACTTTGAACCTGAACTAAAGTTCCTTAAATTCTTCTTCATGGAGTGGAATTCCTGCAGAGCCCAATGCAGCTATAATTTGGTATCTGGTCATTTGAGGAGCCTTGAAAAGAGGAGGATTTTCAGGACAGGGAACTAAGCAGATTTCACAATGCCTCTCTGAGAAATTCTTAGAACTTACAAAAAGGTAGAAAATGAAATGAACAAATAAATAAAGCAATGAAGAAAAAAGATAGAAAATGTGTGGAGCTTTGCTTTGAATGGCATGGTACCAAACAGGAAATTTAATATTGATTATTGTCTAATGATAATGCAAAAACACCCCAATGGTTTCTTTGTAATCTTCCAGGCTAAAAAGCATGTGGATATGAACTAATATTAAGAAGAAAGAGATGGGAGACAGATCTGTTGAGAGAGAACTGATAGAAGAGACCAATAAAAGAAGACAGAGTACCTGGTATTTACTAACAATGCCCCTGATGAAATAAGGAGCAACGCAGGGCAACCAGAAGGGAATAAGAATGGCACACTGAGAGTAAACTGCTGTTTGCAAAGAGGCCTGCACTCTAGGGTCTTACAAACTCACTGGGCAAAGTGGCCAAGAGAGCCTGACGTTTCCTCCTTCAAAATGAGCCTGAGAAACAAGGGTGGCCCTGTTGATCTGGAGGCAGGCTGTACTTGGAAGAAGTGCTCGTCTAGGACATGGCTTTGTAGAGCCTGCTAAGCATGAGTCCAAAATCCTGCTCTGCCACTTAATTACTCTGGGCCTCAGCAGCAGCATCTGTAAATGATAAACCACCCACATCATGGAGCTGGCTTGAGAAATGCATTAACACCCGGAACACAGCTAGGCTCATTGTTAGTGCTCAGTAGATGTTACCTCCTGCTGCTGTTCCATCAGGAAGAGAGCAAGGACTATGAGAGTCCAAAGCCCTCATTTACTAAGACAAAAGCCTGAGCTCTAGACAGAAGCCACAGAGGGGGAGTGGCGGTGCTCAGGTCACTAACAAGCACATAGCAAGGCAAAGAACAGAAAGCAAGTCTCCTGAGCTGTGTTCTTCCTACAACACATCAAGGACTTTTATTTAATGTGTGTGTGTGGTAAGCACACCTAGCAGGAATCCATTCTCCTCTTCTACTTTGTGAGTCCTGTTAGTTGAAATTTAGACTGTCAGGTTTGGTAACAGGCACTCTGACCCACTGAGAAATTTTGCCAATCCAACACACCATTAACTTTTTTTTTTTTTTTTTTTGAGACAGGGTTTCTCTGTGTAGTTCTAGCTGTCCTCAAACTCACTCTGGAGGCCAGGCTGCCTTCGAACTCACAGAGATCTGCCTGCCTCTGCCTCCTGAATGCTGGGTGTGCGCCACCATCGCCTAGCTTCCCAGCTTCTTTTATCACATTGCACAGGAAAAATAGTTCACATACTTACACAATTGTATAAGTAGTGTAAATTTCTTTCTTTTCTTTTTCTTTTTTCTTTCTTTCTTTCTTTTTTTTTTTTTTTTTTTAGTTTTTTGAGACAAGGTTTCTCTGTGTAGTCTTGGCTGTCCTGGACTCACTTTGTAGACCAAGCTGGCCTCGAACTCACAGTGATCTGACTGCCTCTGCCTCCTGAGTGCTGGGATTAAAGGTATGGGCTACCACACCTGGCAACACTAATATTTCTTATTCTATTCTTTTTTTAATTAAACATTTTTATTTTTTGCATATACATTTATATCATTCCACATATATTCAATAGATTACCTATAGCAAGAAGAATCATGACAGAATCAGGAATTATATAAATAAATGTTACATTCTTAGTGTTTTGGCTATTTGTATTGGATAGCCTTGAAGAAAACATCTTTTCTATCTTGGTGGATCTAAATTTCTGAATGTAAATCAATCTCCATCATATCTTGTCATTATCAACTTAAAACATCTATCTAGACCTAAAAATGTCTTAACCCCTAAACAATTAAGCTTCTTTATAAAACTAAGCTACCTGGTCTTCAACTCCCTCAGAGACTTGAGAAGGAATAACCTTGATCACCTGAGTATGCCAGGAGTGCAGGTTAGTAGCTTTCCAAATGAAAAGATGACAGAGACAGTTTGCTACCTGAATAGTCACCCAAAATTCTCTATAATATTGGAGCATCTTCTTCAGCCTTCTGGCCCAATATATCTGACAGACATATTTGTGAAGCAGGAACTATTGGGAACTTGCTTACCTTGTCTTGCTTATTCTATTCTTTAAAAGTAAACAAATAAATAAATGAAGAAGTAGCCATGAGGTCAGGAGGCCATGATACGAACTGAACAAAAGTAGTTGGAGAACATGGCATTAAGCTCAAGAGTCTGTGATAAATAACATATTGTCAACTTGATAGAATCTAGAATCAGATAAGAGATAACCCTCTGTGCATGCGTGTGAGGAAGTTTCTAGACTAGCTTAATTGAAGTGGGAAGACGCACCCTGTATAAAAGTAGTACCATGCAACGATCTGGGGTCCTGGGTTGAGTAAAACGAGAAAGTAAGCTGAGCACCAGCATTCATCTCTGTCTGCTCCTTGACTGCAGACACAATGTGACCTGTAAAACCTTGCTCTTGGCACCATGATTTCTCCCACTGAGATGGTCTGTATCCCTTCAAACTATGAGCTTTCCTTAAGCTGCTTTTGCAGATATTTTGCCATAGAAATGAGAAGAGTAATGAATAGAGAGCCCGTGAGGGGCATGGAGGTTTATACTACACAGAAGACAGAAAAGGCAGACTCTGCCTCAGTTCTGCCCTGAGTGGCATGTGAGGTTGAACAGCTTGAGCAGGAGAAGACTAGATTAAACCTGGCTTGATATGAAAGAGACCAGAACAAATGGCAACAGCCCCACATAATAGCCTTTAAGAAAAAGAAAGAAGACACATGGTAACTAAGAACAATAAAGAAGAAAGAAACTGTTATTTTTGTCATCCTGAATTCAGAAAACTCAACAAACTCTTTACATTTGTAGTAGTATATACAAATGGATCTTGACACATGAAGAAAGACAAAGTATTAAATAATAAAGAAGTGATTATATATATTATTACATCTTATTATGTAATAATATGCACATTCACAGAAACATGATAGATTTCTACACTACTGTTGAAAATCAAAAAAATATCTATGTACACTGACAAAAATTCAAATGTCTATTTTCCATCATAATACCCATAGAGAATTACTTATAAATCTTTCTATTCATTTACTTTAAGTGAATAGAATCAAATATTACATGGTTTTTTTAATGTCTGAATTTTTTCATTTAACATATGTTTTCAAATGCTTATCTCTATTGCAAAATACATTAATGCTAAATTTTTTGGCCACATAATATTACAGCACATGGGTATACCACATTCTACTTGAATTTTTCTATTTTTTGTTATTTGGAATAATGATACTGAGAATTACTTATATATATTGTTTGTATAAACATGTATTTTGGGTCACCTTTTAGATGTTTAATTATTTTTAAATTTTTATTTTACATGTATGAGTGTTTTGCCGGCATGTATGTCTGTGCGCCACATGAGTGCCTGGTGCCCTCAGAGGCCATAAGAGAAGTCGTCTGATCCTCTGGAACTGGAGTTTCAGACAGTGTGAGCTGCCATGTGGATGTTGGGAATTGAACCACAGTCCTCTGGAAGAACAGCCAGTGCTCTGAACCACTGAGGCTTCTGTCTTATGGCTATTTTCAGTCATCTTGGATTATATGTTTATGAGTGGAATTACTGGTCATCTGATAATTTTACATGTAACATTTTTGGAAACTCACAAACTGCTTTCCAAACTGGTTGTAGCATTTTACATTCCCATGAACAATTAAGATGATTGCAATTTCATCATATCCTCATTAACAGTTGTTATTGGGGTTGGTTTTTTGTTGCTGTTATGCATCTTAGTGGGTGTGAAGTATTATTATGATATTGACTTGCATTTCTCTAATGATTTCTAAAGTTGTACATCTTGTCATGTGCATATTAGCCATGTATATATTTTCTATAGAGAAATGTTTAGTCACTGACTTTGCCCATTAAAAAAAAACCCGCCAGTCTGATTAACTCTGCCCTGGGCAAACCGATATACCTCTCTCAGTTTAAAACTTGTCCGGATGACATTTGTAGAGATGATGGATGGAGGAAAATTTAAATTGTATTTGATCATAGGTATAGAGTCATAACTCTAACTGGTAAACAATCATTTGGAAAAGCTTTCAGAATTCTTGCTGTTGGTTTTTGGTACTAAGGTTCAGACCTCAGGGTTAGGGTTAGGGTTAGACTGTACAAACCATGTTCTCCCTATGCATTCACCCACTGAGTATACTACATGCCCAGATCCAGTAGAGCTGTTTTTCCATTTTTGTTTGTTTATTTGGTGATGTTGAGAATGGAACTAGAAGCCATACACATTCTAGGCCAGTACACTAACACTAAGGTATAGCTTCAGCCTAATAAAGCTGTTTCACATGCCTTTAATCCCAGCACTTGGGAGGCAGAAGCAGGTGGATTGTTGTGAGTTCGAGACCAGCCTGGTCTACAAATCAAGTCCAGGTCAGCCAAGGCTACACAGAGAAACCCTGTCTCAAAAAAAACCAAAAAAAGAAACGAAACAAAACAAAGAAATTATAATGAGTGAGTTCACCCAGAAGCAAAAAGAGACAAACGGTATATACTCACTTATATCAAAAACACTAGTCCAAGGGATACGTACCATGAAAAACTTTACTTACCAAGAAAGTGAGTCAGAGGAGAGGACATCCTATTGAGACTTTAGGCGAGAGTAGCATGGAAGAATGGGGAAATAGTAGGACCCACAAGGTCCTGGAAACCTACAAGAAGAACTTTATGACAGGCAGATCTGGGTCCAGGGGTCCTCCTCAAACTAAGGCACCAGCCAAGGAGAATATAGGCAGTAAGTTTCGAATCCCTACCAAGACCTAGCCGACGAGCAAAAACCATGTTTTTATTAAATAATTTTCCCCTGATTCTGTGGGTATAATGCTGGTACATATGAGGCCAGATTTTACCACTGAGCTACATCCTCAGGCACCCTTAGAGTTATTTTAGAATCTTTAAAGCTTTTAATGTTGTAAAACCATCCAAAGGACATGAAGTCATTTTGATCAGCTGTTACAATCACAAAACGTTTTTGAAACACAATGATTGCTACTAAAAATATTTTAATGGAGGGGCTTCAGGGATGGCTCAACAGTTGAGTAAGCATGCTTACTGCTTTTCCAGAGAAATTGTGTTCAGTTCTCAGAATCCACATCAGGTGGCTCACAACGACCTGGTACTCTAGGCCCAGGGGACCTGATGCCCTCTTCTGGTCATCCTAAGTACCTGTACCTAAGTGCCATATACTCACTTGGAAACAGGCACAAAAATAAAAAAAATTTTTCAAGATTAAGAAGATTTGGGGGAGGGGGAATGGCATAGCTCACTTAATAAAGTGCTTGCCTTGAAAACATGAGTTCCCAAGTTCCATCTTCATAGTCCACATAACAAACGTCAGACATGACTGCATCAACGTGTGACTCCAGTGGTAGGCAGCAGGAGACAGGCGTTTTTCTGAATCGCTGGTGCTCACTAGGCAGTGAGCCAAGCCTACTTGGCAAGTGCCTGAAAGGAAGGAAAGAAGGAAGGAAGGATGGGGGAGGGAGGGAGGGAGAGAAGAGAAAACAACAAAAAAGTGGATAGGCCCTGAGGAATAATATCTGAGGCTGTCCTCTGGCCATAACATATGTATACACATATGTAACATATGCATACACATATAAAATTATGATGCCTGTGAGTTCGGTGACCTTGTATGTATGAAGGTATGTGTTATGTAATCACTAGTCAGCTTAAGACATGGAGATGCTTCCATTGTTCTCATGCTCTTTTCCATTCTGAACATCAGGAAAAGTAAATGACCTCCATTATGCTCAAGTAATACTTCTATTCTAAGTCTATCTCCCTTTAAGTGTAACCAAGCAGTCTACATTCGTCTGCATCAGTTTTTCTGAACAAAGTTGGTGAGATCCATTCATATTGTGTAGGATGAGGAGAAAGTCACATGCAGGAAGTCAGGTTTTTCACTGTCGTTGAAGCGAGTTCCAAAGAAGTTCCAACTAAAACAAGAATGAACGTTGTGGTATTGGGTTGAACTTGGAGACGCCAATACAAATTCAAGGTATATTCTTTTTCTGCTCTGAGAAAGCGCCACAGAGGTGCTAGTTTAAAAGGAACAGACAGACAGAGCCGGGAACTGTGTTTCAGTTCATAGAATGCTTGCCTCACACAAGAAACAATGGTCCTCACTTCACAATAACAGTACTGGAGTCTTGGAGTAGGGCAAGTGAAGCAGTTCATTTTACACCCTTGGAAAGTTGAGTGTCAAACTAAAGAAAAGGCAAAAGTTGGCTGTGTGCTAATGTGGCACAAACCCATGCTTTTTGTATTCCTAATTCTATTCATCTCTGCCCATGCCCCGCCCCCATTCTCATTAGTGGAATTCTTCAGAGAAGTACAATCTTCTAGTTGTCTAACACTGATCCCTCCACGAATTCCCCATCCCATTGGTTTAGGATGCAAAGATTCACCTACTATATATAGTAGGGCTTGAGAATACCCGCCCCATTTCTAATACATGAGCTAAGTCACAGAGCAGACAGACTTCTTTAACTTTTCAGACCTAGGGTGAGCTGAGTGCATCTAGCTTAGTGCTTCTCAACATCCCTAATGCTGTAACCCTTTAATGCTGTTGCTCATGCTGTGCTACCCTCCCCCAACCATAAAATTACTTCTTTGGGACCTCAAAACTGTAATTTTGCTACCGTTACGAACTGCAAAGTAAACATCTGATATCCGGGATATCTGATGTGTGTTCGCCAGAGGGTCTTGACCCACAGCTTGAGAACCGCTGACCTATGTAGACAAGCAGGCACCGGCTGCCCACTAGAACAGACAAGAGCCTAGTGCTTATCTCTGATCCGTTGATGGGCTCTAAATGCACCTCATATTGAAAATAGCCCATAATGATTCATTTCTTATGTGTAACATGCACTAAGCCCTAGATTTCATCTCCAAGATAAACCCACTACAGCACATGCCTTGCAATCCCGGCACTCAGGAGCCATAGAGACAGGACTGACAGGATGATCAGAAATTCAAGGCCATTTCTGGCTGTATGGCAAGTTCAAGGCTAGCTTGGGTGCATAAGACCCTGTTCCAAACTCACAATCACATGAAAGCCACTAAATGTTACTTTATGCTATTGGAAGAGGGAAGTCTAAAGCCATGGGCTGTGCTTATCCTGGAAGCCTAGGAGTTTCCTTTTCTTTCCTTAGTGACTGGAGGTCGGTCGCCTGCATGCCTGGGCTGGTGGTCTCTCTCATTTACTCTCAAAGCCTATCACCTCAACCCCTGTTTCCATTTCTCCTTCCTCTTTCTGTGAGTAACATCTTCATTTGCTTCTCCCTTGTGATGGTATCAAGCCTTGCCTGGTAATGCCAGATAATTTGCCTACTGCAACGAGGGCCTTAGTTTAGAAGATGGAGGGATACAAGCGTCCTTCATACGACGGTGGCAATGAGAAGAGTCAAGGCAACAAAGAAGAAAATATACACCAGGAAGGGAAGGAAAAGAAGAGCTCAGGGAATTAAGAGAGGCAATAGAACAACTAAAAAAGCATAAAGACGGCTCAGAGAAAGCACAAGCCCGGAGAGCGAAGCCAGCCAAATCATAATAAAAGATTGGCAGTCCTCCCTGTAGGAGAAACACATAGTTCTTGGAAACTTGAAATCTGCTTAAAGTGACTCTTGCGTGGCAGCCCAGCATCAGGGAGGAAAACTTTTACACTGCTCACTGTCTTTCACAGTGCTCTTGCCAGGAGCCTTCTTAGGGATCAAATTAATATTGGAGCTCCGAATATGAAAACAGCCATTCAGGATCCCAAGATGCAACCTGCTATAGTAACTGAGTGGATGACACAAGAAACGGGTTTAGAAAGCTTGGATGTTTGCCACCTCTAGGGCAAGTCAGTAAAAGCCTGGCCCATACCCTGCGGAACATTGTTGGAGTTAGTATCAGGACTGAGTGTACATTTAAAAAAATCATTTAGAGTAAATGCAGGCCTTTTGCAAACAACACACACTTCACTGGCCCTGCCCAGTAAGGATAAGAAGCAAGGCCTAGCCAACATACAGGACCAAACTTTGTGGTGGAAGCAGAGAGGAATTGCAGTAGATGTCAATTGAGACCAACAGTCCCTCCATATATGTGGATTCCACTATTAGATGATCAGAAAGTGTCTTTTCCTTTTTTCTTAACTCTTATCTAATTTTTACTTAGTTTTTTTCTTTTCATTTTTTCTCTTTCTTTCTTTTTTGTTTTTGTTTTTGTTTTTCAAGAAAGGGCTTCTCAGTGTATCCCTTGGCATCCTGGAACTCTCTCTGTAGACCAGGCTGGTCTCAAACTCACAGGAATCTATTTGCCTCTGCCTCCTGAGTGCTGGGATTAAAGGTGTGCATTATTACTGCCTAGTTTAGTTAGTTTTAATCTGTACTTGGATTTTAAGTTCTTGTCATTACTTCTTTCTGACTTTAGTGTCTGTCACATTGCTTCTTATTTTTGTTTCCCTTTTCACACTGTCCTATTTTTTAATTTTGACACTGTTCTTTTAAATTTTATTTTATTTTTTATTAATTGCTGGCTTTTTAGTTTGTCATTTTCTCCTTTTATTTTTTATTGCTATTGGTGATACCAACTATTAAAATTTTGTTTATTTCATATATTTTTATTATTGTTTTCTGTGGGTGGGTATTTTGCCTGAATTTATGTCTGTGCACCACGTGCATTCCTGATGCTGGAAGAAGCCAAAAGAGGATGTCAGATTCCTTGTAACTGGAGTTACATGTGGCTGGGAATCATGGGAAATGGGAATCACACCTTGATCCTCTGGAAAAACATCCAGTGTTTTTAGTAGCTGAGCCATCTTTCTGGCCCTGTTAATTGGTTTTCATTATATTGCTGTTATCTGGTTTGTGCTGTTTCAGTTTCTCGTTTCCCTCTCTGAACAGTACTGAGGATTGAACACTCTTCAAGAGAAGACAGCTCAGCTATCTTAGGAAAGGATGTTTTTTCCACCTCATTACACAAATCTCAGGAAAGAACACAAGAAATGGGAAATAAACAAGGCTACATGACCCCTCTAGAAATTCAGAACTCTTCAGGAACTACATATATTGAAATAGATGAAATGCCAATCCATAATTCAAAAAACTAATGTTAGAAATGATCTATGATTACAAAAAGGATACACACAGACACTTGGATAATTAAGAAAGATGTTAACGGGCATGAAAAACTGAGTCAATAAAAACTAGGATTCTAGAAAAGAACAAATATAAATTAGGGAAATAAAATGTTAAATAAGGGGCTGAGATATAGCTCAATTGGTAGTGCCTGGTTAGACTATATAAAGTCCTGTGTTCAATCACTAATACCTCGTAACACTTGATATGATGCTACAGGTCTGTTATCTCTGTATTTGGGAGCTAGAAGCAGGGGGATTGGAAGTCAAATGCCATTGTGAACTACATGGTGTGTTTGAGGCTAGCCTGGGATACACAAGATTCTTTCTCCAAAGATAAGTCAAATAAAACATTCAGTCGAAGGTCTTACTTAGATCAAGTGGAAGATAGAAGACCAGGACTGAAAAAAAAATTTAATGAATTATTAACTTTAGAAATAAAAACCAATATGAAATTATAAAAAAAACCACAAGAGATCTATAAAACATCAAAGACTAACTTTATGATAATTGGCATAAATGGCTGATGACATAGATAATCTATTCTGTGATATTGTATACTAAAACTTCCCAAACAATTTTTAATGTCATATGTATATATGTAATGTGTGTAAATCCGAGTATATACACATGTACAGAGGCTAGAAGAGGAGTTCAGATGTCCTCCTCTGTGAATCTTTTCTGTATTCCTTTGGGCTTGTGTCTCTCCCTGAATCTCGGGATCATATATTTTTTGGGCTAGACTATTAGCCAGCAAGGGCCAGCAATCTTCTTGTTCCCCCTTTACAATGCTGGAGTTCCAGGAACATGCAAGAACACACCAACTCAGGTCCTCATGGCTGTGTAGCAGGCACTCTTAACCACTGAGCCACATTTTCAGACCAATCCTAAGTGGTTAAAAAGATGTGTGCACTGAGGCAGAAGGGACATTTAGAACCCCAAGTAGAAATGATCAAAAATAACCTGTTCATGTCATATTATAGTTAAACTGCCAAGAGACCAGAACATAGAAAGAGTATTGAAAGTTTCAAAAGAAAAGTACCAAGTCTTTCATACAGGCCAGTCCATCAGAATAAAAGCATATTTCTCAGCATAAATTCTTAAGGCCAGAAGGGTATGGAATGTTGTATTTCAGGCCCTGAAAGAAAATAAGTGGTAATCTTGATAACATTATCCAGAGAGGTTATATCACAGAATAAAGTAAGTAATAAAAGTCTTCCAAGGTGAGCAGAAACCTAATTTGTGACCACTAAACCAGCACTATAGAAGATACTTAAATGAATTTTTCATACAAAGACATAAAAAGCAAGATGATTTTTTAAAAAAGGACACACAGAAGTAATAATAAAAATGGACAACTAACAAGAGACCAGAAAGGATCAAGCAAGGTTAACTGAATAAATCACAACTGGAAGAAAAACATATAGAGAAAAATGAACAGAGCTTCAAAGCAAGGAGGAAGATAGGAATTACAAGAGACATTTAATAGCAATTCTGAATGTAAATACTCTTAATTTTCAATTAAAAGACACAGACTAGATACATGATTGGTTTAGTACAAGTCCCAACAATAGGCTGGCTGGAAGAAATTCATCTCGGCAGGAACTACACACAAATTGAAAGTAAAAGCGTGGAAAACAATAGTCCAAGCAAATGGGATCCAAAATCAGAAGAGAAAAAGAGTCCCCTCCATATTAACAAAGAGAGAAATCCAAGACGATACAATGATTCGAGTATGTGTGCACAAATATGCACACGTGCATTAAACACCATTGAACTAAATTTATGAATCAAAATGTACAGAACATAAATGGAGAGGTAGCCATGATACAGAGTTTCCAACTCTCACCAACAAATAAGGCAGACAAAGCCTTAATGAGGAAGTGTCAGAGTTACATTAAACTCTGGAGGTATGTATGGCTGGAGAAACAGCTCAGTAGTTAAGAGTACATACCACTTGTCTAGTTGGGGTTTCTATTGCTACAGTGAAACACTGTGGCTTAAAAAGCAACCTGGGGAGGAAAGGGCTTATTTGGCTTACATTTCCATATCGCTGTTTATCATTGGAGGAAGGGAGGCCAAGAACTCAAACAGGGCAGCAACCTGAAGGCACTGATACAGAGGCCATCAAGGGGTGCTGCTTAGTGGCTTGCTCCCATGGCTTGTTCAGCCTGCTTTCTTATAGAACCCAGGGATGGCACTGCCTGCAATGGGCTGGGCCCTCTCACATCAAACACTAATTAAGAAAATGTCCTACAGTTTTGTCTTCAGCCTAACCTTATGGAGACATTTACTTAATTGGGTTTCCCTACTGTTAGATATCTTTAACTTGTGTCAAGTTGACATGCAACTACCCAGCACACCCATCTTGCAAAGGACCAGAATTCTGTTCCTGGTACCCATGTCAGGCAGCTAGCTCACTACTGCCTGTAACTCCAGCTCCAGCGAATCCGATGCCACCTTTTGGCCTCACTGAGCACTGCACTCATGAAATCAAATCTACACACACACACACACACACACACACACAGCACTTAAAAATAAAAATAAACACCATAAGTCAAATTGACCTAATAGGCACGCATAGAAGACTCTACCCAATAGCTGTTTTTTGCCACAACCTAACCACTAAAGTAAATTACAGTCCAAGTAAATAAAATTAAAGACAAAGATAGCATTGAAATCTAGAGGACCATTACAGGCTATTTTGAAAAATTGTATGTCACAAATTGGAACATCTAAGAAAAATGACAAATTTTTAGAAAAATATGACCTTCCAAATTTGAACCACATGAATTTGATACAATACAAATTCAATGTTGATAGTGAACAATGAAATTGAAGTTATAATAAAAAGGAAAAAAAACTACCAGCAAAGGAAAGTCCAGCACTAGATGGATGCAGAGATTGAAAAAACTAGTATCAACACTCTACAAATTATTTCACAATATAAACGCTGGGTGTCGTGGCGCACACCTTTAATCCCAGCACTTGGGAGGCAGAGGCAGGCGGATCATTGTGAGTTCGAGGCCAGCCTGGTCTACAAAGTGAGTTCAGGCTAGCCAAGGCTACACAGAGAAACCCTGTCTCAAAAAAAAAAAACCTAAAAAACAAAATAAAACAAAACTATTTCACAATATAGAAAGGGAAAAGCAAGCTTCTAAAACCTTTCTACAAAGGCCAGTATTACACTCATAGCCAAAGCCAGTAAAGACAAAAGAAAACGAGAGCTTGATATCTGTGCAAACTATTATGTGCAAAAACCAGCAATTGTATTAGTTGTCTATTAATAAGATGCAGCAAGTTATTAGTTATATATTGCTGTATAACAAACTACCTCCAAAACCTAGCCTTATAATGGCACATACTATTATCTTTTTACCCCCACTTTCATAGACAGTGTCTTACTATAGAGTTCAATTTGATGTCACACTCTGTAACCCTGGCTTGAACTTGCAACCTTCCTGTCTCAGTTTTTGTACAGCCAGCTTTACAGGCTGGGCACCATCACACCACACCCTCCTTTCAAGTCTAAGTTCTGGTGGTCAGAAATATAAGTATAATTCGTCTGAATCACCTTATTTGGAGTTTCTAAGGAGGTTGCAAACAAAATGTTGGCTGAGACCTTGATCATGTGAAGATTTAAAAGGAGCAAAATCTATGTTCCAAGTTCACATTTTAGTTGGAATTCAATTTCTCAGAGGCTGTTGGACAGAGAGCCTCAGCTCCTTGTTGGCTGTTGGTCATGTGCCACCTTCAGTTTCTTGCCACATAAGTCACTCCATGTGGAGCCTCATACTGTATCAGCTGGCATCAGCAGAGAAAGTAAATGAGAGAGAATGAGGAAGCAGCAAAAGAGTAAACAGAAAGTAGATAACACAATACTTTATAAACTAACCCTCAAAGGGCAATCTTTCACTCTTTCTTTCCTTCTTCTTCTTCTTCTTCTTCTTCTTCTTCTTCTTCTTCTTCTTCTTCTTCTTCTTCTTCTTTTCTCTCTCTCTCTCTCTCTCTCTTCTCTCTTTCTCTCTCTCTCTCTCTCTCTCTTCTCTCTCTTCCCTCTCTCTCTCTCTCTCTTCTCTCTCTCTCTCTCTCTTCTCTCTCTCTGTCTCTCTCTCAAGATGGCCTCACTATGGAGCTCTGGCTGCCTATGTAGACCAGGCCAGCCTCTACTTCACAGAGATCCCCCTGCCTCTGCCTCCCAAGTGCTGGGATCAAAGGCATATGGACTATGCCTGGCTTCTTTCACTTTTTCTAAATTCTCTTTGCTATGGGCAAGTGACTCGGTTCAACATCTACCCAGAGGAAGGGCATTCATACTAGAGGTTAGGATTACCCTGGAGCCACATCTGCACAGCCTACCCTCCGCTTCTCCAATGATTTATGTTCCTCCTACACAAAATTCATTTGCCCCCACTTCATGCCCCTCAAAATCTGCTCTCGTTATCAGCTCAGCTCAGAACTCAGGAGCCTTGTCATTTCGATTTGATTTAGGGGTGTTTGAAATTCCTCAGATATAGTTACATCCGGAGCTCTGTGAAACTGAGCAGACAGGTTCTCACCACATGCAAAACAAAGGAAAACTTCTCACAGATAATGGTAAATCCGACAGAATAGGAAAATTGTTAAAGTGCTATAGGTGTCCTTGGTCCAAATGGGATGAAATCAGATCTACATAAGAGTTTCTGGTCCATAGCAATCCTAAAATCCAGCCATTCGAGCGTTGGAGGTTTCTTAATTAGGTTTTGTGGCTTGGGAGTAATTTTCCACAGCAGTGGGTACCATTCTCCAAGTTTTTGCTTCCATTCACTGAATATTCCTTTATTTTAAAGTGAAAACAATAACACATGGCTGCAAATGTGTTGTTTCCTCAGTCTACTAACTTACTGCCAATAAGATTGAGATCTGTTTCCTTATTTGTGCAGAGGTCATGGGATTTTTATGAGTCTCACTAAATTTTCTACAATACACAAATCATACCTAAAATTACCTTTGAAGTCATATTTATTTTGTTATGTGTCTGAAAGGCTTGCCTGCATGTGTATGTGTGCCACATTCTGGTGCTTCGAGATCAGAAGAGGGCATCAGACACTGTAGCACTAGAGTTACAAATGGTTATAAGCTGCTACATGTAGGTTCTGGGAACTAAATCTGGTTTCCCTTTGAAAGCAGTAAGTGCTCTCAAGCACTAAGCCGTTGCTCCAGCCTATAGTTATCTTTAAGTCATTTTCCACACTGGAATTCTTTTAATACAGTTGAGAGAAAATGTCATTTGGCTTGGTAAGAGCCACTATTGTTCAACGAGAGGATCGAGCAGTAAGCGCACATTTAATTGCTTTTGTAGTTCCTTGGTATTACAGAATAAATTTTAAGTTCTTAACATAGGTCACAAAATTATATACTTACATATCTGTGGACCATTTTGTGCAAAAAGTGATTGATTTTTTCTTTTTCTCTTTCTTTATTTCTCTGTTTATTTTATTTATTTCTCAGAGTCCTGCTTTGAAGCCCTGGTTGGCCTGGGACTCACTATGAAGACCAGGCTGGTCTCAAACTCTCAATGATACTCCTAATTCTGTTTCCTGAATGATTGAATCACAACTGTGCATCGCTGTATTAGGGTTCTATCAAAGAACAAAACTGGTAAAAATGAATATATATTTAAAAGGGATTTATTTGATTGGTTTACATGATATGGTGTGCATATTAGTTATTTTTCTATGGTTGTGATAAAACACTATGATTAAGGCAATGTATTTGTTTATTTATTTATTTATTGTTTTTTTTCCAAGACAGGGTGTCTCTGTGTAGCCTTGGTTGTCCGGGACTCCCTTTGCAGACCAGGCTGGCCTCGAACTCACAGTGATCCACCTACCTCTGCCTCCTGAGTGCTGGGATTAAAGGCGTGTGCCACCACCACCCAGCCAATTAAGGTAATTGGTAGATGGAAGGGTTTATGTCGGCTAATGGCTCCAGAGAAATAAGGGTCCATCACTGTCACAGTAAGGAAGCTTGGCAGCAAGTAGGCATAGGGTCTTGAAGAGCAAGCTGAGAGCTCCTACCTTAAACCACCAACAGGAAGCAGAGAGGGTGCACTAAGAATGGCTCTTGGCTTTGAAACTTCAAAATCTGCCCCCATCCCTCCCCATACCTGTGACATACTTCCTTTAGCAAGGGCACTTCTCATTAGCCACGCTAAACACTACCAACTGGAGCCCAAGTATTCAAATACCAGAGACTACGGGCGACATCTATCATTCAAACCACCCTAGTAGGTAGTCTACCAAATGGCTGTCTTCACGCTGGAGAGGTTTAAGACATAGTAGCTGTTCAGTCCATGAAGCTGGATGTCCCATAGCCCTCAACTGGCCCTCAAGGTCTGAATGGATGATTCCTGCAAGGCTTTCAGTTCATAATTGAATCCTGAAGAAACTGGCTTCTGATAGCAATAAAATAATGTAGCAGGAACAGTGGCAGCCATGGCAGGATACGTGCACTCAACACTGAAATGTTAAGGCAGTAAAAGAAAAACCAAATCTTTCCCCTTAGACTTTGTTTTATCCAGGCCACTGGAAGGTAACACTCATGTTTAGGGTGAGTTCTCCCTCTTCAGATAATCTGATCAAGGAACTCCCTCACAAGTATGCCCAACAGTTTATTTCTTAGTAGATTCAAGGTCCAGTGGAGCTGACAAACAGATTAACCATCACATCACCATGGCTACAGGAAACCATTTCTTCACTTCAGTATCTTTCACTCCCTGGAGTCATTTCTGGTTCCATCATACTTAAAAATGCTCCTCTGGTGGTTGGAGATGTATCTCAGTTGGCAGAGAGATCTTGCTGAGCAAACACAAGGCCCTAGGTTCAATCTCCTGTACAACATAAACTGGGCACGGTGAGGCATGGCTTAGATGGTGGATGAAGGCAGATGAGAAGTTCAAGATCATCCTTGCACTTGAAACTGAAAGATAGAAATACTGAAAGAGTCTACTGAGCAACCTAGTCACATGACTAAATTAACCTGAAAATCAAACCCAAAATTTGAAGAAGCAAAAGAATTGGACCACAGGAAAGAGATGAAATTGAAGCTAAAATATCAATAAAATCAAGACATTAAAAAAAAAGTCTCCACTCAGTCTGGTGGTGGTGGCTCATCCCTTTAATCCCAGCACTTGAGAGGCAGAGGCAGGCGGATCTCTGAGTTTGAGGCCAGCCTGGGCTACAGAGCAAGTTCCAGGACAGTCAGGGCTACACAGAGAAACCCTGTCTCAAAAAACTAAAACCAACCAACCAAACAGACAAACAAAAACTACACTTCAATCTCTCACTCTTCTCTCACACTTTACTTTCTTTTTTAAATTTTATTTTATTAATTTATTCATATTACATCTCAATTGTTATCCCATCCCTTGTATCCTCCCATTCCTCCCTCCCTCCCATTTTCCCCTTACTCGCCCGCCCCCCGTCTGTGAATCACCCTTTACTTTCAATGAGGGGAGGAAACAAAGTAGTATCTTCAAAAATTTGCTTGAAATGAGCAGTTATTAAGCACATGCTTGGCCATCCAGGACCACATCACTAAACTTTATGTTTCTACATAATAAGCACACCCTTCCTCCAGTTTCTAGTCACATATTCTTTATTGGTTTGCTCAATACAATTTAGCCAATCCCTGGAATGATCCTCCAATGACCTGGTTTTCATCCATGTTGAGACTCCAAAGCAGCTCTCACTTTCTCATTTGTGTATAAATGGGACTCTATTCTCTAGAATCCACTTGTTTAGCGCCTATCTACTTATGTATAAGAAATTAGCCCCCAGATTTAGAAGCATGAAATACTGTTTAAAATGTCTCAGCTTCTGTACTTTAAGATTTGATCGACAGCATAGATAAACTTCAGGATCTCCTACAGGCTATAGTTGTCTCACATCTCAACCAGAGAAGCATCTGCCTTCAAATTTACACCTGTGGTTTATAGGACAGATTCTCACAAGCATTTGGACTGAGAGTCTCAGGTCATAAATGGTGGTTGGTCAGAAGCAATCTTCCTTTCCCTGTTACATGAATCTTGCCATTGGAAAGATCATAGACATTTACAACCTAATCTTAGAAAAGCCATCTTTAGTCATTAGAAGAAAGTCACTAGATCCAGCCCAAACTAAAAGGGAGGGCACTAAACAAGAACGTAAAACCAGGAGGTGAGCATCATTGAAAACCATTCTCCAAGCAGTTTTCTGCAGTAATAAAAATGATTCAAAATGAAACACACTGACAGAAGAAACTTTATATTAAAAGAAAAAACAGCAGAGTAGCAGTGAGCTGTGAGACAAGCAATATGTGTAATGGGATAGCCAAAGGAGAAGGAAGGTGGAGAGACATAAAGTGTTTGAAGAAATAACAGCCTCAAATTTGATCAGAGCTATAACACTACAGGTACAAAAGCTCACTGAACCTCAAGCACAGCAAAGGGAAAGGTAACCACCAAGTACCTCATCATCAAATTGCTCAATGCCAGTCATAGATGATCTCCAACACAGAAAAAGACATTCCATACAGAAAAACCAAAATAAGAATAATAACAGGTTTTTTATCAGAATACGAACAAGAAGACATTGAAGCAGCATCTTTAAAGTGTTCAAAAATGTCAACTTACAGCTCCATACCAAGTAAAAATAGTTCTCAAAAAACAAAAGGAGAGGATTATCAGCCTTCTGTTTCAGGGAACATAGAAAAGATACTTCCCTGTACCCATTCTTCGCACTACATGAAACTAAGAGCAGTGGACATTATATATAAAACAAACAAACATTAGACGGAAGATTTTTAAAAATTAGGGATGACAGGTTGGCTATGACCTTAGAAATTCAAAGAACTATGGGGTGTCATGTTACCTTGCTTTTTCTTTGGCCTCAAGTCTCTCATAACTGAAGCTGAAGAATCCAGGAACTTAGAGAAGCTGACAGGGAAACCTTCTGGTCTCTCAAGCAAAAGGATCAACATCATGGACCAGCTTAATTGGGGATAGGTCTTTGGAAACAGGAGTTCTTGAAGCATCGGTGAACAGAGATAAGGCTTGTTGACAAACAGAGCAACTCAACATTGAGTTGGTCTCTAAGTGTATTTTGTAGCTAAGCAGTCTAAGTTTTTAAACATACATTTTAAAAGCGGGGAGGGGGGAGGAGGAGCTTGTGCTTACATTTTCCCACAAAGTAGATTCAAGGAAGTCAGTGAGCGATCAAGCATACACAGTGCAGGTACAGAATGCGAAGTTATTGTGTTGTCATATTTTGAATTACAACTTTGAATGTAACAATGTAGGGTACAGAACACAGCAAAGACGTCATCACTTTTAAATTACTGGCTTGGTATCAATATTTATGTGTTCCCTTTGTCCAGGGTCAATTTTCTCTAATGAAACTTGTGCCCAACACCTGTGTTCCAGGACAGTTTTTTCCTTTTCTTTAGTTCCCTCTTCTGATATCTGAGTGCCACTGCCTGGAGTCTTGAAATACTCCATTTCTTTGTAGACCATAGTATAGTTTATTAACTAGTGATTAATTTCTAGTCATGTTTCTTTTAATAAGTGGAAGTGAAGCAGAACTACTCTGGACCGGACAGTCCCTGGCTGCAATCCCGAGTCAGGGTCATCTCCTAGTGACCATGGTTACGTCTGAAAAGTCCTGATTCAGGAGTGAATTACAATTAAGAAGAGTAGATTCCAGCACAATGAGAGAAAGGAACTGCAGTTTTTCTCCTGGTGGAAACATCAGCCCCAGTTGAGGAGACTCTCCTCTTTTGGGGGGTCATAGCCTCAGGCTTGCGTAGTATTTGTAACACAGACTCCACTGAAGGGGTTGTAACAGATCAGAAGAATGGGTAGCCTAGCAAGACAGAGCACTTTCATAGGCTAGTCCTCCAAACCAGCCAAGCACTACTGGAAAATCTTAGGATAACACCACCGCCTCTTCTAGTATCAGCGGATCTTTGTTTCTAGGCTTACCAGGTAATACTGAGGTTCCTCGGTCCACACTGCCAGGAAGGTTTCAGAGTGGCCACCTGGGATTTCCATCAGGGTTAGTTTATACCAACACCATTCACATTGTCAGTGGAAACCATATGAAAACGCTAAGTTCCTACCCTATCAGTATGCCAGAGTAACTATACTCTCCTGCATTTCCCAAGGGTGACTAATATCAAAGGAGGCTTCTGAGAGAGTCAGGATTGTAATGAATGGTCATAAGATCACCTCCACTTACCACATCAGTTGTGTTCATGTGAACAACAGTAACAAGTCATTCTTATTTTTCTCAGCCATAGAGAATAAATGAAGTAGAGATCTAGACTTCCTATTTCCACCTATAACTAATGAGTAGTCCCCATTCTTGAGTGTCAACAGAGGTTGAACGGGGAACCAATAATACCATTCCCCACATGACAGTAGTAGACGTACAAGTATGACAGTAGTATGGACGTATACAAGTCATTGATTCGTGAAAGAAGCCAATGAAAGCAGGGGCTTAAATAATACCCAGTAGAACATCATGCCTGAAACATTCAGATTTCAAACAAAAATTATGTACCATGCTAAGAGTTAGGAAGATTTCAAATTAAATGTAAAAATCAGTCAATAAATATCAATATCAAGACGACAGTTATATCTCCTTTAAAACACTCCTCTAGCTGAATAAATTACCATTATATGTACATACTCTGTATATACATATTTTTAAATTTTAGATTTAATTTTATTTTATGTGTATGAGTGTTTTTCCTGACTGTATGTCTGTGCACCATGTGTGGGCCTGGTGTCCACAAAGGACAGAAGATGGCATCAGATCCACTGGAATTGGAGTGTTAGCTACCATGTAGGGGATGGGAATAAAAGCCAGGTTTTCTGTAAGAGCAGCCAGTGCTCTTAACTGTTGATCCATCCCTCCTGCAAGATAGAACATGTTTTTGCCCTCTTACCTGTTAATGGATATCTAGATTTCATTTCTTGACTACTGTGAATAGTGTGAATGACTGTGCAGTATCTGTGTAGTTTGGGGACTGAATTTCCATCAGTTACATACCAAGGAGTTGTATAGCTAAACCATATGGTAGTTTTATTTCTAGGGTTTTTTTTTTAAATGACTGCAAGTGGTAGATATTATTACATGCAAAGATGTGTTATCAAATTGTGAGGTTGATTTTGTGCATGTTTTATAAACTTTTTGTTTTATTTTTTTTAAGAGTTCACCATTTGCCTTTATTTTTTAACTTCCAACTCTCAATTGGACCATCAAAATTAATTATATCCAGGTATAGTGAGACATGCCTATAATACCTGGACTTAGGAAGTGGAGGCAGGAGGATGAATTCAAGGCCAGAATGAATGATATAGTGAGCTCAAGGCCATGCTGGGATACATGACACCTGTGTCAAAAAAGAAAAACAAAATTAAATTATAATTGGAAGCTGCTTTCCATAGGCACTACGCTCAAATCCAAGAAAAGAGAAGGACATAATCTATTCCTTAACTGAAACAATAAAAAGAAACACACACACACACACACACACACACACACACACACACACACACACACACAAGCATGCACACTCACACTACAAAAAAAAAAATTTTTTTTTTTTTTTTGGTTTTTCCAGACAAGGTTTCTCTGTGTAGCTTTGACTGTCCTGGGCTCTCTTTGTAGACCAGGCTGGTCTGACAAATAATTCTTTTATTGTTAAATTTTTGCTATAAAATATCTGATATGGTTTGAATGAGAATGACCCTCCATATGCTCATATATTTGAATATTTGGTTCCTAGTTGGTCAACAGTATAGGAAGAAGTAGGAGGTATAGTCTTGTTGGAGAAGGTGTGTCGCTAGGAGTAGCCTTTGAAGTTTTAAAAGCCCATGTCAAACCCAGTCTCTCTCTCTCTCTCTCTCTCTCTCTCTCTCTCTCTCTCTCTCTCTTTCTCTCTCTCTCTCTCTCTCTCTCTCCCTCCCTCCCTCCCTCCCTCCCTTCCCCCTCTCTCATACATGCAAACACATGCTCTACTTCCTCATCTTGGTGAGCTATTGTGACTTCTCTTTTATCCTTACCTTCAGGTAACCATTGCTTTGCTTTCTGACATTAAAGATTAATTAGCATTTGTTCACATTTTATGTAAATAGAATCCCATAGAATATACTCTTTCTGTGTGGGTTATTTCAATTAGCATAATTATTTTAAGATTCATCATTGTTGTTTCTTGCAGTAACGGTTCCTTCTTTCTGTTGGTGGACTGTATTCTGGTTTATGGATATAGGCACGATTTGTTGACCCAGTCACTTATAGGTGCTATTTGGATCGTGTAAGGTCCATTCCTGTGTCAAACACAAATCAGGTGTTACAGTGAGTGTCTTTAGCCAACTAACTTTAGATAAGATTTTAGATCATCTCACTTGTCCCAGGCTGGCTTTAAACTTGTTATGTAGTCAAAGATGACTTGATCTTCTGATCCTGCCTCCATTTTCCAGTTACTGGTATTACAGGCATGTGCCACCAAGTCCAGTTGTCAGTCTGTCATTCTTAATGGCTTACTGGACAGATTTTGGACTTGTTTATTCAGCCCCACATAGTCCTTGAATTTCTTAATAAATATTTCCCATTAACTGAGTTTGTGTAACTGAACTCTGAGTGACACATGTTACTTCTAGCTTTTAAGCTACTGCTCCTCTTCGTCCCTGCGAATACCCTGATCTACTTCCCCATATGCATGTGTATGGACATATTAGTTTAATCTTCAACAAATGGTGCTGGTCTAACTGGAGGTCTATGTGAAAAAAATTCAACTGGACCCATATTTGTCACCTTGCACAAAACTCAAATCCAAGTGTATTAAAGACCTCAACATAAAACCAGAGACAGTAAGCCACTTAGAGGAAAAATTGGGAAAGAGCCTGGAACATATTGGCACAGGAGACAACTTCCTGAACAGAAACACCAATGGCCCAGGCCTTAATGTCAACCATTAATAAATGGGACCTCATGAGGCTGAGAAGCTTCTGTAAGGCAGGAGACACTGTCAAGAGAACAAAGCGACAGCCTACAGACTGGGAAAAGATCTTCACCAACCCTACATCTGACAAAGGTCTAATATCCAAAATATATAAAGAACTCAAGAAAGTAAACACCACCAAACCAAATAACCCAATTGAAAAATGGGGCTTGGAACTAAACAGAGAATTCTCAACAGAGGAATATCAAATGGCCGAGAAACACTTAAAGAAATGCTCAACCTCCTTAGTCATCATGGAAATGCAAATCAAAACAACTCTGAGATTCCATCTTACACCCAGAATGGCTAAGATAAAAAATTCAAGTGATACCACATGCTGGCGAGGATGTGGGGAAGAGAGGAACACTCCTTCTTTGCTGGTGGGAATGCAAACTAGTACAGCCACTTTGGAAATCTATCTGGCTGGTGCTATCTCAGAAAAATGGGAATAGGGCTTCCTCAAGACCCAGCTATTCCACTCCTTGGAATATACCCAGAAGATGCCCCAGCACACAACAAGAACATTTGCTCAACCATGTTCATAGCAGCCTTATTCATAATAGCCAGAACATGGAAACAGCCTAAGTGTCCCCAGTAGAAGAATGGATAAAGACTGTGGTACTATACATGGAATACTACACAGCTATTAAAAACAAAGAATTCCCAACATTTGTGGATAAATGGATTGAGCTAGAAATGATCATAATGAGTGAGTTAACCCAGAAGCAGAAAGACTCAAATGGTATATACTCACTTATATCTGCATATTAGCCCAAGGGGCATGTCCCGTGAAAGTCTTCACTTACCAGGAAACTGGGACAGAGGGGAGGACATCCTATTGGGACTCTAGATGAGAGAAGCATGGGAGAATAGCAAAGTAGAAGGATCCAGAGGGTCCTAGAAACCTACAAGAAGAACATTATAATAGGCAGATTTGGGCCCAGGGGTCCCGCTCAAACTAAGGCACCAGCCAAGGACAATACAGGCGGTGAACTTTAAACCCCTACCCAGATCTAGCCAATGGTCAGAAAATTCTCCACAGTTGAGTGGAGAGTGGGATATGACTTTCTCATATACTCTGGTGCCTCACATTTGACCATGTCCCCTGGAGGGGGAAACCTGGTGGCACTCAGAGGAAGGACAGCAGGTTACCAAGAAGAGACTTGATATCCTATGAGCATATACAGGGGGGGTAATCCCCCTCAGGAACAGTCAGGGGAGGGGAATAAGGGGAAAATGGGAGTGAGGAAAGAATGGGAGGATACAAGGGATGGGATAAACCATTGAGATGTAACAAGAATAAATTAATAAAAAAAAGAATAAAGCTCAGGTGAACCTTTGGGAACAAATTTTTACATGAATCTATGTTTCTCTTCTTGTGCATAAATACTTCTAAGTACAATGGCAGAATCGTATGATAAGTATCTGCTTAAGTTTTCATATATATCTCTCTTTCTTTCTTCTCTCTTTCTTTCTTTCTTCTTCCTTCCTCCTTCCCCTTCTCTCTCCTCTTTTGTTTGTTTTGTTTTTTTTATTTATTTGTTTTTCAAGATAGGATTTCTCTGTGTAACTGCTCTGGATATCCTGAAACTCACTTTGTAGACCAGGCTGGCCTCAAACTCACAGAAATCTACTTGCCTCTGTCCCCTGGTGCTTGGATTAAAGACGTGGGCCACCACCACCTGGCCAGATGTATTTGCTTAAAGGACTTTTTGTTTCTCTTTTTCTCTGCCTTTCTTTCTGTTTTATTGGGATGTTTGTTTGAAAGGTCTCATTCTGTAGCCAGGCTGGATTAAAACTCTCAACTCTTGTACTTCAGCTTCCTGAGTGTTGATGTTGTAGATATGGACTGACAAACTCAGCTCTTCTGTTGCGTTAAGAAGCAAGTAGATATCATGGATTGGATATGTATCCTCTTTTCTACATAAATGTTGTGTCCTAAATACTGCTATACTAACAGCCCATCTATTTTCATATGGTATGTTTTCATTTTCATGTTGTTTAAAATATTTTCTAGAGCCAGGCATGGTGGCCCATGCTTTTAATCCCAGTACTTAGGAGGCAGAGGCAAGTGGATCTCTGTATGAGTTCAAGGTCAGCCTGGTCTACAAAGTGAGTCCCGGGCAACCAGGGCTACAAAAGAATTCTGTCTTGAAAATAATATAATAACAATAATAATAACAACAACATATAAAATAATATATTTTCTAGTTTTCTTGACTTCTTCCTTGACTCATTAATTGTTTAAAAGTTATTGTTTTTAAAGATGTAGGAATTTTCTAGGTGCCTAGGTCCCTATCTGTTACAAATGTGCTAAATAATCCCACAACGGTTAGAGAATACACATTTTATGATTTGAACCTCCATGAATTACTAAAGCTTAATTTGTGGCCCCAAAGATGGCCTATCTCAGTAAATAATCCATGTACATTTGAAAGAGATGTCAGTTATGCTCTTGTTAGATGGAGCATTCTATAAATGTCAATTATGCTGAGTCAATTAATTGATGCTATTGAGTTAAATTTATGTTCTCACTGATTTCCTGTCTTTTGTCTCATGAATTATTGAGAAATTATTGAAATATCCAGTTAGAGCCAGGTTGTGGGGGTGCACACCTTTAATCCCAGCACTTGGGAGGCAGAGGCGAGTAAATCGCTGTGAATTTGATACCAGCATGGTCTACAACGTGAGTCCGGGACAGCCAAGGTTACACAGAGAAACCCTGTCTCAAAAAACCAAAAAGAAAAAAAAGAAAAGAAAAGAAAAGAAAAGAAAGAAAGAAAGAAAGAAAAGAAAAGAAAAGAATATCCAGTTAAACAGAATTTCCTATTTCTCCTAGAAATTTTACCAGTGTTGAATCTCTGTTATTAGACAATTGGGCTCTGTCCATTTTTTCCAGTATATTTTCTCTCTGTTGTTCAGATTGGTTAATTTCTGTTATTTTTGTTGTTGTTGTTGTTTAAGTCCGCTAATTCTTTCTTCATTTTCTCCACTCTGTTACTGAACCCATAGTTTTATTTTTATTTTTTAAATAATTTATTCAGATTACATCCTGACTGTCACCCCCTTACTTGTATCTTCCTGTTCCCCCTCCCTCCCCCTCCTACCCTATTTCCCTTCTCTAGCTAAATCCATTCTTTAACATGTTTATCTTGCTTTGAGATATTTGAATTCTAAAATAGCATGTGGAGCACTTCTGTGTCTTTCTTTCTTTTTTGAGAATTTCTGATTTTATATTTGTTGTACTCATGTTTGTGATGGTTTATCAACACATTGTATGATGAAGGTTCCAAACTATCAGATAATTCTGACATATGCACCTGCTGTTTTAAATTCTTTAGAGTGAGAATTTTTGTCTATATTTGTGACTGTAATAAGCTATTTATCAGATAATTCTGACATATAACTTATTTTTTGTAATTCTTCAGAGTGAGAATTTTTGTCTATATTTGAGACTGTAATTTAATTACAACATTTCCCCCACTGCTTTACTCCCTTCAAGCCCTCCCACATTCCCTTCCTTACTCTCCTTCAAATTCATGGTCTCCTTTTCACTAAGCCTTACTGCATGCATATGTGTATACATGCATACACATAGATTCCTAAATATAACCGTTGAATTTGTATAATGTTAGTTATATGTATGTTTTCAAGTCTGACCATTTGACATTGGACAACCAATTGGTATGCTCTTCCTTGGGGATGACCACACCTTTCCTGCCCCCAGCTTTCCAAGGTTGCCCATAGTTCATTGTGTAGGGTTGAGACCACATGGGCTTCTCCTCATCGGTTTTGGCATGCTCTTTCTTTTCATCCTTATGCAGCTCCTATTTGAATGGTCATGTTGGTGAGAATTTATGGGTGTAACTTCTAATGTTACTGGGATATATAATCTCACAGAAAACTCCCTGGTCCTGTGGATCTTAAAATCTTTCAGTTCCCTCTTTTGCAATGTTTCCTGAACTGCAGGTGCAGTTAGAGGAAAATAAAAGGAACCAAAAATCACTGCGTTAAGTAAAACAAGCCAGATTCAAAAGGATAAATGTTGACTGCCTTCTCTCGCATGTGGGATGTAGATTAAACTAATATGTCCATACACATGCATATGGGGAAGTAGATCAGGGTATTCGCAGGGAAGAAGAGGACCAGTAGAAGAGGGTAGCTTAAAACAAGAGAGACTGATGGGTGCTTAATATGAACAAAACACATGACCTACATGTGTGAAGATGTCATAATGAAACTCTTTATTTTGTATGCCGATTCAAACAGTTAAAAGTAAAATCATTTAAAACAAGAAAAATGCTGTGAGAGGGTATAAAGTCCATGGCTTTTTAGGGTTATGTATTTATTGTCCACCAATTATTGTCTTCCTGTTTGAAGGCGCTCTCTCAAAATGAAACTTTGTGAGACATAAACTCAGCCTTAACTACAGGGGTGGAAGGAGTCCTTCCTTTTCCCTCCTCTTCTGGGGCTATGAATCTGGAGCTGACAGAGAGACAGAGATGATGTGTATCCAGTAACAGTTTTGAGGATGCTGAGCTTTGACTATAGTGTCCTGGGCAGACTTCTGTTAGAAGCTTCTGGATATTGGAAGGCCATCACGCATGACATCCTTTCAGCAAACTGTTATTTGGCTTGCTTTGTTTGATTACAATAGCTCTTTTCATTTCTGTTGTTTCTAATCAAGAACATTGATAACACAAAGAAGGGGAATGTTGTGAAGAAAACTTCTGCAAAGCCCACCAAACATCTATCAAGAAGAAACCAAATATCTACTTCATTTCCTAAGATTAAAAAAAAAACTCACTGATAGAGAACTCTGAAGCCCCCTTTTTTAGGAGTCAGGAAGAAAGAAAAGGATGTTCAGCAACCTATCATACAGATGTGGCCTTTTAGTTAGTTCCAGATGTACAGACTGTGATCTTACCTTCAAAGGCTGTGATGACTAGTGTGAAGGAAAACTCATGAAAAGAAGCCGTGCCTACAGAGACTGATTTGACTGATTAGAATTCCACTGCTATGGAGAGATTGGAATGTTGCGGGTCTAGAGGCTAATTGCCTTATCTTGGGCTAGTTCTAGCACTCTGGACCAGCCATTCCTTACCCACCTCTATGTCAGAACTAATATCTTGTGACTAATAAATAAAAACCATTTGGAATCTATGAACTGAACAGACCACTAGCTTCCACCAACCCAAAAGCTGAGGATGTCATCAGATAGCATCTTGGCCCTATAGAAGACCTTCTACCCTCTCATGTATCTGCCTCCCAGATGTGCCCACCAGTGTATTTAAAACCTGCCTTGATTTATGACTTTCTTTGTTCTGTAAACCTATAAAACTTAACGAAACTGTTTTCATATTGGAACATAGAATTTGGGCTAATCTAGACTTCTATTCCTGGGCCATAGTCACTCAAAATGGCTCCATAAGGAACTACATTGAGGACTATCTCCCATCAGATTCCCCTGTTAGCATTTTCTTTTTTTTTTTTTTTTCTTTTTTTTTCTGAGGCTGAGTTTCTTTGTGTAGTTCTGGATGTCCTGAGTCTTGTCCTATAGACCAGGCTGGCCTTGAACTTACTGAGATTCACCTGCTTCTGTATCCTCAGTACTGGGATTAAAGGTGTGTACCACCACCACTGCCCAGCTTGTCAGCATTGTTTTGACTACTAAAGGATACTCCAGGGACCAGCACTCTGTGATCCACACACTTCCTAAAAAGGTGGTCCTGAGGGCCAGGTGTGGTGGTGCATGCCTTTAATCCCAGCACTCAGGAGGCAGAGGCAGGCAGATCACTGAGTTTGAGGCCAGCCTGGTCTACAAAGTGAGTCTAGGACAGCCAAGGCTACACAGAGAAATCCTATCTCAAAAACAAAAACAAACCAATGCAAAACAAAACAACAACAAAAAGAAAGAAAGAAAGAGAAAGAAAGAAAGAAAGAAAGGAAGAAAGAAAGAAAGAAAGAAAGAAAAAGGTGGACCTGGGATATATAAGAAAGCTAACCAAGAGAGCCCGAGGGACAAGCCAGTGAGTGGTATTCCATCCATTGGTCTCTGCTTCAAGCCCTTGCCTTCAGTTCCTGCCTTCTCTTCCCTCCATAGTGGACTATAATCTATAAGCTAAAATAGACATTTTCTTCCCCAAATTGCTTTTGGTCACTCTGTTTATTAGAGCAACAGAGAGCAAACTAGAACAAAGGTTTTCCCCATAGGTTGGTTCGGGTGGCTGGGCATTTAATTTATATTTTTCTTTCTTTTCTTCAGTAAAGACTGCACTGGGTTTATAGAGCAGGATGAATGGCAACAGCTGTTTACCGTATATGGCTAGTGCAGAATTATGGCACAGTGACCCTGGATCTGACCTTTGCTAGCATGACTCAGATTCTAGGCAAGTCTCCATAACCTACTCCAAATTTCTTTATCCGTTTTTAGCTGTGGGACATGCTTCAAAATTCCTCCTCAACATAATGGTTTCCGAGACTCTAAAGTTGTGCTTCCCTTTGCAGGGCCCTGGCAGCCACAGCAAATGTTAACATTCCTGTAGCCTTCTGTGAGAAAATGAAAATAGACTGTTTGCATCCCAGGGTGACTGTTCTGGGACCTTCCTTGTAATCCTGGCACACTCGTTAGGAAATTCTGAGCTGCAGCAATTGAAAACAAGTTCTGTGTATAGCTATTTCAAACCCTTGATGCCTGTGCCAGCCTGCTGTTATTCCACTACCGCCCAACTTGTCCGTTTCCCGCTACATTGCTACATGACCAGGTCCTATTCATTCATCTAAAAAGAGCTCTCCAAAGTTTGGAGGAAGTGAGAATCAAAGGAAGCAAGTTTTAGAAGGACGATTCTGCCTTTTTTTTTTTTTTTTTTTTTTTTTTAATGATTCTGCTTCTTAATGATGTCTTCTTTGCCTGGCCTTATCTTGGTTTTCCTTTGTCACAGATGCCACTAAACTATGTAATATGTCAGGCTGGAGCAGTGGCTCAGCCCTTAAAGGCTAGGCTCACCACCAAAACCAGATGTACTATTTCATAGGTTGCATTTTGTCTTGTATTCCCAGTGAACTGTAAAGTTTTGGAACACTCAGAGTACAGCTCATTCCAAGCACTTAACAACTCATGGAGTGTGAATTAATTCCTGAGTGCAAATAGCTATGCTTACTGATTGCTATGGGGCAGGCACCGTGCTAAGCAGTTTGCATGCATTATCTCATTAAATCTTCAGAACAACCTACAGAGGTGAATATCGTTAATAAGCTCAGTTCACAATGAGGAAGCTGAGGCTCAGAAGAGGGCAATGATTTATGAAAGGTTACTTAGTTGGGGAATGGCTGGCTGGCACTGAACTAATAGTGGCTTTGGTTATTATTTTGTTTCTTGTTGTTGTTGTGTTTTTGAAACAGGTTTCCCTGTGTAGCTTGCCTGCCTGTCCTGGACTTGCTTTGTAGACCAGGCTGGCCTCAAACTCACATCAATCTGCCTGCTTCTGCCTCCTAAGTGCTGGGATTAAAGGCGTGAGCACCACACCCAGTATAACTCCTTCATGAACTCAATGATTTTACTAAAATAGCAAAGAAGCTAAACCTCTTGTGGCTAAGATTTGGTCAAAGTTACATTAGTCTGATACCAAACCCTGGATCCTTGTTTTTTATGATATTTTTTACATATGTAACAAAAAGTTGATATAAATAGATAACAGTGGTTGAGGTATAGCTCAATAGCTCATTGGTAGACTGTTTGCCTACGATACACAAAGCTTTGAGTTTCATCTCTAGAATAGCATGAATTGGACATTGTGGCAATACCAGTAATCCCAGTAGATGGAGACAGGAGGATGAGGAGCTCAATATCATCTTAAGCTATAACTTGAAGGTCAACCTGAGGTTTTTTAAAAAGATTTATTTATTGATTATGTATACAGTGTTCTTGCCTGCATGTACACCTGCACATCAGAAAAGGGCACCAGATCTCATTATAGATGGTTGTGAGCCACCATGTGGTTGCTGGGAATTGAACTCAGGACCTTTGGAAGAGCAGTCAGTGCCTTAACCTCTGAGCCATCTCTCCAGTCCCCCAACCTGAGATTTTTAAAAAGGCCAGAAGAGAGAATCCTTGGAACTGGAGTTACAAATAGTTGCTGCCAGGTGAGCACTGGGCATCAAAGCTCAGTCCTCTGGAAGAGCAGCAAGTGCTTTTCAGTGCTAGGCCAGCTCTCCAGCCTTCCTTTGAGCAGTTTGCTTTCAATGTTTAGAGAAAGAAAGGCCTTTAAAGGTCTATCATCTAGTTTAAGCTCTTCTTTCAGATGGGATCCAGGAAGGAAGGATTCTTCTGGGACTGTACATTCAATCACAGGTTGAGATTCCTACCCTGTGGCCATCCAACAGAACTATTTTCTTTATGTTCTTGGCATTATTAGAAGCCAGAAATGAGTGCCCTTTCTGAAAACATGAGCCTTAAGTTATCTTTGTTTCTAGATAGGACAACACACTGATGGATTGGAATGTCTGACTTTTTTTTTTTTTAATAATTTTTCTTGCCAGGTGGTGGTGGCCCACACCTTTAATCCCAGCACTCAGGAGGCAGAGGCAGGCTGACTTCTGTGTTCCAGGACAGTCAGAGCTACACAGAGAAATGCTGTCCCTGAAAAATAAACATATTTTCTTTTAGACAATTTTTTTTTGCTTTTATTGGTGCCTTGCCTGAGTGTATGCCTGTACACCACATGGATGCTTGCTACCCTCAGAGGGCAGAAGAAAGTATCAGATACCCTGGAAGTGGAGTTGTGAGCTGATGTGTGGGTGCTAGGAACTGAACCCGGGTCTTCTGTAAGAGCAATCAGTGTTCTTAAGCACTAAGCCATCTATCTCTACAGCCCCAGTGTTGATGCAAGCAGTGACCAATCTCCTGAAAATGTTGGCACCAAATTTATTCAGTAATACAACTGTTATTTTTGCTCAATGATATTTATTTTATGATTGCTCTTAGCTAGCGATCTCATCTCAAGATGAACCCAATGCTAAGCAATTTAAGTAAAAATATGAGAATATTTCATTGCATTTTTTCGGGGACTCCTTTTAAGTAGTCAAACAAATATCTATCAGCTACTTTTTACGTACTGGGGATTGTTAGATGCTGACTGAAATAGACAGTGAGTTGGGAAGGTTGGCACTTGTGTGACAAGCACTGTGCGCTTACAATCAAAAAATCTGTTACTTGGAAAGCATGCTTGAAAAGCAGTTTTGTAACAGAGTGTCAACCCAAACAAATATCATTGTCCAGAGTGCTGCAGGCTCAGGTAAGCAGAGAAGCCAATTACTTTCAGCAAACAGGATGGAATGCCAAAGACTGTGTATTAGGCCTGAGAAGAATTTAAAAGAAAAAAGATGGGTTCACAAAAGGATGCTATGGCTATGCTACACTCCCCACCTCCGCGCCCCCGGTAGTGATTTCTCTCTATCACAGTGATATGTATGCTCATGATAACTATGCTCTCTGGTAGGTTTCAGGGAGGGGAGTGTTCAAGTGGACACCGAGATGGATCACTGGGGAGTAAGGAGTTTATTAGAAAAGTTATTATACCATGGACAGACAGAGAGACAATAGCATGAGAGGAGAGTTCAGATTCCAGCACCAGAGGCTGCATGGGTGGGGTTTCTGAAGAGAGGATTCAGAGCTCACATGGCCAAAATGGTATTTCTTTTTCATCCCATTCAGAGGATGGGGAAGGTTCACAGCCCAAGCCTGCAGTCGAGCTCCCTGAGTCGAGTCCTTGAGTTCTAGATGGAAGGCAAGGAAGAAAAAAGGGGAGCCAAACACACAGCTTGTGTCTCCTCTGATGTTAACTCACTGGCTAGGTGCAAAATCCTGGCCCCAGGATGTTAGGCACAGATAATGTCTCAGGAGGGAGGCTGAGGCAGTTGTGACCTGAGCTGAGGCAAGCTGGATTCTAACAGTTCATTTGCACAAGCTGAGTTAAAAACAGTTTCAGAAGGACCCCTGGAGGCACGGTACAGTAACCACTTCGCTCAGATCATAGCCTTGGCCTCCATTTGAATCCCAGATCTACCACATGCTACTTGTTTTCCTTCATTTCTCACACTCTTGCCTTACTTGAGATACATATAATAGTTCTCCATCATGTGGTAGTTGCAAAGATTAAATAAATATATGAGAACAATGCCCAAGGCACTTGGTACAGTGTTCGGCATATAGTAACTAACTGTTCAGTAAATACAGACTGCCAGTCACTGCCACCATGTTTTGATTTAAAGAGAAGGGGCGGGGACCACCAAACCAAAGCTCTCCAGAGGCCTATGAATATAGCTCAGTTGGTAGAATGCTTGCCTATGGGCAGAGAGTAGCAGGATCAGTTCCCAGCAGTGCTGGGAATGGAGGTACACCTGTAATAGCAGCAACCCTGAGTTGGTGGCAGGCAGATCTGAAGCTGAAGGTCACTCTCCGCTGTTCTCAGTTTGAAGCCAGCCTAGGCAATATGGACCTTGTCTCAAAACCAGATAAACAAAAAAGCAAAAGTAGAACCTGCTCACAGTAAAGAGGAGCAGTTCTTATATTGTGTGGGTGGGTGGGTGGGGGGGTATGACAGATTTCCCAGTCAACCTGAAGGAAAATGCAGATTCTAATTCAGTAGTTTGAGATGAAGCTTTTTTTTTTTTTTTTTTTTTTTTTAAATTAAAGACAAACTTTCCAGGTAATCTTGGCAGATTTGTTTCAAGGATGGTACTTTAAGAAATACTGGAGTGGATACATAAGCTCTGGAGAAAGCTATGAGATGATTCCAACAGCCCAGCATTCTTGGCTGAACTGCAATACTGGCAAAATCCCAGTTCATCCTCTTGCTTGAAAATGGGCTTGGGAGGTAGGAGGGCTCCAGCTGTCATGCTCAGCTCCCTTGGCTGTATATGTTTTCAACATCAAGGAAGAGTTAGAGGCAAACAATGTGACTTTCTTCAGTACCTACTTTCTGAGAGTTCTTGCTCTCTGCGTCTTATGATCTCAGGAGACAAATGATTGATGACCAGGCAAAGGCAAAGGGGAGGCTGTTCCCAGCTATGGCTGATTAAGTGGTTGAATGAGGAGCACTCCACTTAAAAACTGTCTTGTTCTTATCAAAATTAGAACTGTAGAGTGGCTGATAATGGTATGAAAATGGCATCTCTTTTGTCTGGTGCGCTGAGCCCCTACAGTTCAAATCTCCCAGGTTGCCCCTGATCTCTTCCCAGAAGTCTTCAGCTAGGAGAGTTGCTCCTTTTACACCGAGCTCAGAAAGGAGGATACTACACCAACAGTCCCTCCTCGTTGCATCAGATCTCACAGAAAGATGAAGCAAAAGCCAGGTGCGTGGTGCAGACTTGCAATCCAAGCACTCAGGAGATGAACTCAGGAAGATCAAAAGTTCAAGGCTACCCTCCCTCAAGGTTAGCCTCAGCTACACATTAAATATTCTTTTCCCTTTATTTTGCTAAGAAAGTGAAAACAGATGTTGGAGTTGTTACAGAAAACTGTGTGTCCTGCTTAGGTTTGGTGAGTTTTGTTTCTTTTCCATCCCCCAACCGCCCCCCCCCCCCCCCCCCCCCCATTTCACACAAGCCTGCATCATCTAGGAAAAAGGAACCTGGTTGAAAAGAATGCCTTCATTAGATTGGCCTGTAGGCAAGTCTGTGGTACATTTTCTTGATTAATGATTGATGTGAGCTTGCCCGGTCCACTGGGGTGGTACCACTCCTGTGCAGATGGGCTTGAGTAATATAAGCAAGCAAGCTGAGGGAGCCATGGGAAGCAAGACAGTAAGCAGCATTCTTTTTTAAAATATAGTTTATTGATTTATTCATATTACATCTCAATGATTATCCCATCCCTTCTATCCTCCCATTCCTCCCTCCCTCCCATTTTCCTCTTACTCCCTTCCCCTATGACTGTGACTGAGGGGGACTTCCTCCCCCTGTATATGATCATAGGGTATCAAGTCTCTTCTTGGTAGACTGCTATCCTTCCTCTGAGCACCACCAGGCCTCCCCATCCAGGGGACGTGGTCAAATATGGGGCACCAGAGTTCGCATGAAAGTCAGACCCCACTCTCCACTCAACTGTGGAGAATGTCCTGTCCATTGGGGAGATCTGGGTAGGGGTTCGAAGTTTACTGCATGTATTGTCCTTGGCTGGTGCCATAGTTTGAGCAGGACCCCTGGGCCCAGATCTGCCCATCATAATGATCTACTTGTAGGTTTCTAGGACCCTCTGGATCCTTCTATTTCCCCATTCTCCCATGCTTCTCTCACCTAGAGTCCCAATAGGAATGTCCTCCCCTCTGTCCCACTTTCCTGGTAAGCGAAGACTTTCTTGAGACACGCTCCTTGGGCTAGTGTCCAGATATAAGTGAGTATATACCGTTTGACTCTTTCTGGTAAGCAGCATTCTTGCTTGGTCTCTGCTTCCAGGTTCTTGTCTCCGGGTTCCTACCTGACATATTGCCCTGACTTTCCTCAGTGCATAAACTATACTCTGGATGTGTTTATCACAACAATAAAGCTAAGCTAAAACAGTATGTAACAATTTAAGGTTAATGAGGATTACTTTAATATCAATTTTGACAGTTAAGTATCCAATAGTGGTCGTAATTGAAAAACAACGACAACAACAACAAAAACAAAACCCAAAATACAAAAACAAACTCCAGTATGCCAAAGAGAGTCTGGAGAACTTTATTTGATCAAGGGAGCCTGTATTCATTTCTTTAAGGAGACTTGCATTTATTCCTTTATTTATTTATTTATTTAACGTTGTGAAAAGAATATGTGGAATAAAAATGGGAGTCCAATGGAATTTACCAGCTCTAATTTATGTTCCTTAGAGATGTGATCCTCAGGTCCTTCTATCCCCCTACTCTTCCATAAGACTCCTTGCACTCCACCCCAAAGTTTGGTTGTGAGTCTCAACCGATCTGGGAAGGGTGGGAGGGGTGCTGCAGAGACTGATGCACCAACCAAGGACCACGCATGAGGAGGACCTAGACCCCATACTCAAATGTAGTAGACAGTCAGCACAGTCTCCATGTGAGCCCCATAATATGGGGGTAACGGCTGCCTCTGGCACGGACTCTCCTGCCCACTCAGTGATCACTCCCCCTCTGGCAGGGCAGCCTTGCCAGGCACAGAAGAAGATGAGATACAGGCAGTCCTAATGAG